>NC_037668.1:215832459-215938165 GCF_003255815.1 Theropithecus gelada | reverse complement strand
AAAAAAAAAAAAAAAAAAAAAAAAAAAAAAAAAAAAAAAAAAAGGATGTTCATCAATAGATGACTGGATAAAGAAAATGTGGTATATATACACAATGGAATACTATTTAGCCATGAAAAACAATGAAATCATGTCTTTTGTAGCAACATGGTTGGAACTGGAGGCCATTATCTTAAGTGAAACAACTTAGAAATGCAAAATCAAGCACCACACGTTATCGCTTATAAGTGGAAGCTAAATAGTGTGTACACATGGACATAGAGAGTGGAATAATCGGCATTGGAGATTCAGAAGGGTGAGAGCGTGGGAGCGGGACAAAGGATGAGAAATTAATGAGTACACTGTATACTATCCAGGTGATGATGGTTACGATAAAGGTCCCCACTTCACCACTGAGCAAAATATCCACGTGACGAAACTGCCTCGTACCCCTTACATTTATTTTAAAAAATTAAGAATTTGTCAGCAAATCAATCAGACCTTCAGCTTCTTTTCCCTTTGATAATCTAGACTTAGAAATTCATCAGAAGCCCAGAACTCTACATTATTTTTCCCATTGCCAGCATTTTAAAATTTGTCATAAATCTGTCCTGAATTTCTTGCTCTGGTGAAAAAGCTGCAAAACAAAAGCCAGTTTTGTTCTGTTTTGTTTGTTTGTTTGTTTTCCATCGTCAGTAGCAGCCTGAACTAATATGTAAAACTTGAAATGGGCTTGAGTCATTCTAGGGTAGAGAGGAAGATATTCAGAGGAAATTTAATTCTCTTTACATCTCTAGAGGGCAGTGGTTGGCCTCCTCCCTTCCTCCAGATCCTAAAGCTGTAATGTAGCCACAGAATGGAATGATGTCAGGGGGTGCAAATAAAACCTCACAGCAAGCCTGCAGCTTAGTTTATGCGACAGGGGAAATGCAACACTAAATCTTTGTTTAGAATAAAGTTATTAAAAACCAGAGAAAATCTAGACAGTGCCCAGGGAGACGGTGCCCACTTGCATCTTGATGGTGATCAGTGGTTTATAAGGAGAGTCTTGGGGTAGACACATGGTGAGAATGTTCATATTCTTCCCTCCATCTGATCCTACCTAAAGGGTCAAACATCACTTAGAATTATGGTGCCATTACAGAAGCATTTTTATGTTACTTTTCCCAATTTTCCATTAGCTAATGTGGTTTGAGCCAGGCACTGAGCTAATATTTGCCTGCACCTTTTCATTTATTCTTCACAGCAATCATATGAAATACACCAATCTTTACATGGAGAAGGTAAAGAGCTGAAGTGCCTTGCCTGTGGTGGAGTTAGTCTGTCTCCAGAGCCTGCTCCATAGGTGACTTGCTATGTCCTAACTAGGCCATATTGGTCTCTCTCTAGTTCCTGTGCCCCCTGGCCAGGGAGGAGCTATCAGAGTCGGCATCCTGGTACCCTTCTGGGTGTCAATTTTCAAAATAAAAGTTATCCAGAATAATCGCGTCCTATCATATTGAAGAGCAGGTGTCTCTCTTCAGATCGGTGGAGCTTGCAATAGTTGTTTTTGTTTGCTTGATTTTCGTCTTCAACAGCAGCCTGAACGTGCTGTGACTACTTCATTTAATATCATTCTACACATCAGGAGAAAGTCAGCAGGGAGTGTGGGAGGGGCAGCTGCTTTGATCCACAGCCACTGCCTTTGGCTTTCATTTGCCCCAGCCTCAGTAGAGAGGGCAAACGTCCACATGAAGATTAGCAGACAAATACTCCTGAGAAACAAGGTGAATAGGGAAATAGCATGGTTTTATTTCTTTCTCTTTCTTTCTTTCTTTCCTTTCTGACAGCATCTTGCTCTGTTGTCCAGGCTAGAGTACAGTAGGGCAATCACTGTTCGCTGCAGCCTTGAACTCCTGAGCTCAAGAGATCCTCCCACCTCGGTCTCCCAAGTGGGTGGGATTACAGTTTTGTGCCTCCACACCAAGTTTTTTTGTTTTTTTTTTTTGGAGAGATAGGGTCTCGGTCTGTTGCCCAGACTGCTTTTGAACAAATAATCCTCCCATGCCCGACTTTAAATAGCATATTCTCATCCAAGCTTTGAACAGTTTTCCAGGCATGAATGTTTGCCATGTGCCAGCAAACGACCTGAAAACATCACAGGTCTGATGTGGAGACACCAAAGGAAATCAAAGAGATCTTAACATAGTGAAAGTGAATTATGGCCACTGAATTTGCCTTTTGGACTCAAAAGTCAAACGATTCCCTTGATATCTACTTTCATGGGGGCCTATCTCTGGCTCTACTATGCTTGAATAGCACTGATTTAGTTATATTTATTATTTATTTATTTATATTCCATAAGTCTTTGAGCAACTGGTGGTATTTGATTACACAAGTTCTTTAGTGGTGATTTGTGAGATTTTGGTGCACTCATCACCCAAGCAATGTACATTGAACCCAATTTGTAACCTTTTGTCCCTCACTCCCTTCCCTTCCCCCATTTCTCCCTAGTCCCAAAAATCTGTTGTATCATTCTTATGCCTTTGTATCCTCATAGTTTGGCTCCTACTTATGAGTGAGAACATATGATGTTTGGTTTTCCACTCCTGAGTTGCTTCCATTAGAATAATAGGCCCCAATCCCATCCAGGTTGCTGCGAATGTCATTAGTTTATTCCTTTTTATGGCTGAGTAGTATTCCAACATATGCATATATACCACAGTTTCTTTATCCACTCGTTGATTGATGGGCATTTGGGTTGGCTCCACATTTTTGCAGTTGCAAACAGTGCTGCTATAAACATGCATGTGCAAGAATCTTTTTCGTATAATGATTTCTTTTCCTCTGGGTAGATACCAGTAGAGGGATTGCTGAATCCATTGGTAGTTCTACTTTAGTTCTTTAAGGAATCTCCAGTTTTCCATAGTAGTTGTACTGGTTTATATTCCCACCATCAGTGTAGAAGGGTTCCCTGTTCACCACATCCACACCAACATCTCTTATTTTTTGATTTTTTGATTATGACCATTCTTGCAGGAGTAAGGTAGTATCACATTGTGGTTTTGGTTTGCATTTCCCTGACCATTAGTGATGTTGAGCATTCCTTCATATGTTTGTTGGCCATTTGCATACCTTCTTTTGAGAAATGTCTATCCATGTCCTTAGCCTACTTTTTTATGGGGTTGTTTTCTTCTGAGTTCATTGTAGATTCTTGATATTAGTCCATTGTCAGATGTATAGATTGTGAAGATTTCCCCCACTCTGTGAGTTGTCTTTTTTTTCTTCTGACTGTTCCTTTTGCTGTGCAAAGACTCTTTAGTTTAATTAACTCCCAGCTATTTATTTTTGTTTTTATTGCATTTGCTTTTGGGTTCTTGGTCATGAAATCCTTGCCTAAGCCAATGTCTAGAAGGGGTTTCCCAATGTTGTGTTCCAGAATCTTTATGGTTTCAGGTCTTAGATTTAAGTCCTTGATCCACCTTGAGTTGATTTTTGTACAAGGTGAGAGATGAGGATCCAGTTTCATTTTCCTACAGAGTCTTGCCAATTATCCCAGCACCATTTGTTGAATAGGGTGTCCTTTCCCCGCTTTATGTTTTTGTTTGCTTTGCCAAAGATCAGTAAGTATTTGGGCTTATTTCTGGGTTCTCTATTCTATTCCATTGGTCTATGCGCCTATTTTTATAACAGTAACATGCTGTTTTGGTGACTATGGCCTTATAGTATAGTTTGAAATCAGGTAATGTGATGCCTACAGATTTGTTCTTTTTGCTTAGTCTTGCTTTGGCTATGCAGGCTGTTTTTGGTTCCATATGAATTTTATAATTGTTTTTCCTAGTTCTGTGAAGAAGGATGGTGGTATTTTTATGGGAATTGCATTGAATCTGTAGATTACTTTTGGCAGTATGGTCATTTTCACGATATTGATTCTATCCATCCATGAGCATGGGATGTGTTTCCATTTGTTTGTGTCATCTATTCTTTCGGCAGTGTTTTGTAGAGGGGTCTTTCACCTCCTTGGTTAGCCTCTGTGCCTTTGCACATGCCTGATATGTCCTACCTACTCTATCTGCTTTCACTTGACCACGAATAGTCCTCAATGTGTCTGTACATTTCATTCTAGGAGTCTATATTAAAGGCGCACAAAGGTATATGAGGATGCTCATTGTTTTATTTTTTGCATTAGGGAAAGTATAGGAATGAAGTCCATCAGTGGGTTAAACAACTTGTGTCCATCTATCCTGTGGTTACCAGGGAGCTGGAAAAGGATGACAGATCTGTACAGAGGAACATGGAAAGATCTCCAGGGCATGTTGTACTGGGGAGTCCTCAGAGCAAAGAGACACAGGTTCATACATGGTAGATGACCTCTCCTATCATCCTGAGTAAAGAGTCTTGGCGAGGGGCTTAAGGAAGGGGTAAAAAGGGAGTTTACTATCAATGGACCCCAGGACTTGAGAGAGCCAAGGTTTCCCTAATAACCCCTCACTGGGTGTTCAAGTCATAGAAAGCATGTATTTTTGTGTGCTGTTCCTTAATGACCAAAATTTCACAATGTATAGTTTCATTGACTAAATTAAAAATCATCTGTAATTTTTGCAAAGCGATACTGGACTCAACTGAAGCCAGTATAGCTGTATTCCTGAGTGTATTTGATTAGGGGTCAGAAAATCTGCACTCAATTCTTAATTTACCACTGACTAAATCTCTAACTTGGGGCTAATATTTTTATTTATTTGTGTGAGCTTTACTTTCCTCATCCATCCCTTGAGAGAGGTGGACAAAATGATCTCTGTGGTCTTTTAAGATTCTATTGGTCTATTACTCTTAAGGCTTGTGGAACGTTAATAAGAATAATAATTACTAACATACTGCTAGTGATTACCATGTGATAGACACTGTTCTTAGCTTCTTATATGTATTAACCACTTTAATTCTCATAGCGACATATGAAATAAATACTATTATCTCTATTTTATGGAAGAAGAAGCTGATGCCCAGAAATTAAGTATATTGTTCAAAGTCGCACAGCTAGAAAGTTGTGGAGCTATTAACAGAACCTAAATCCAGGCAGTCTGACTCCAGAATCCATGATTCCAGCCATTCTGTTATGTTGCAATTAAAATCGACCTTTTTCTTGCCACCTGATTTAATGATTCATACAAAACAAAATAGTGTTCAGGAAACAATTCTGAAGAGCTGATATGAAAAGTATAGATGAATATAAGAAAATTATCTGCAAGAGACCTAATACAAAAAAAACAGCAAAATTTTACTTAAATATTTAGCATTTTTATAACATATCACCTCTATGTACCATAATGTAACTATATCTACTTACTTCAAATGCAAGAAAAGAGATGTCACAACTACCTCATTCTTATGCATTCATTTTTTTCTGAAAATAACAGCATAAGACACATGTGGCATTGAAGCTTTCAATTTTAATTTCACAGATGAAAGAACTCGGTGTCATCTTCTACAACTGCAGCTGCCTGGTCCTAGACTTACAAAGGATATTTGCTCTATATAGTTCATTAAAATTCAAAAGCAGAGTGCCTCAAACCTGGTCCAAAAGACTCTATGGAGTCTATGACAATGAAAAGAAATTGCAACTTCAGTTGAATGAAACCAAATCTCAAGCATTTGTATCGGTGAGTTGTTTTCCCTTTCTCCTCCCCTTCTCCTTCTTCCTCCAAAGGCTCTTCATTAAGTTGGAATGTTTAAGTGTGATCTTGTATTGGGCAAAAATTAATTACAGTGGTTCTGTCCCATAACGTGAAGAGTTAAAATGTGTCTACCCTTATGTGCAATCGTATCCTCAAACATAATAAATCTTGATAATCATTCCTTGTGTCAGATACCTTGAGTTATCTGATTTGATTCCCTCAATCACCCTGTAAGCTAGGTATGGGGTTGTGACCATTTTGCAAATGAAGGTATCGACCTTACCTACTAGCAAAAAACCCATTAGATGAGGCACGCCAAGAGAGGCGCCAGGACCCACCTCTTCTGACACCAGAGCCTATTAGCCTATTTTCAATGCCCTACATTGATTTTTCAGACTTGTTTTTAGCAGAACCGTTTGATGAGATAAATCTGAGGGAATCTCAGTGTATAGATCAGACAAAAGCAAAGCTGCTGTACCTGGTTGGGGCAAGTGGGCAAGAGGCCCACACAACAGGACAGTGCTCCCTGAACAGCTTCGGGCCTCTGACTCTGCTAAGAACCATTAGCCACACCCTCCACCCACCCTCACCTTCCCAGTCCACCACCCAGCTGGGCACATGCCACAGCTATCCAGAGATGTTACTGGAAAGGGGCAACGTAAATATCTGGGCCTACAGTCCTAGTCCTCAAACTGTAGTACAGTAGATCCTTCAATAACATTGTTTTGTTCAATGCCCATTCATTATCATGTTGATAAGAAAAAAAACCAATTAATTTCTGGCTGGGGCCACTGTGTGTGTGGAGTCTGCGCATTCTCCACCTGTCTGTGTTGGTTTTTGCCGGGTACTCCTGTTTCCTCCCACATATCAAAGCTGTGCAAGTGAAACGAACTGGCAGATCTGTGTGTGGTCCCAGTGTGAGTGAGTGTGAGTGCCCTGCGATGGGATGTCATCCTGTCCATGGGGCTCCCGGCTGTGAGGGGCTCCGGCCACCTATGACCCTGAACTGGAGTAAGAGGGTAAATAATTATTTCACTTGTTTTTATTAGTCTTTCTTAAATGTATGTATAGCTCACATTTGTTTCAATGTTTAATATTCAAAGTGTTTTGGTCTTTAGAATTTTGATACTGTTTTTGTGACCAGAAATAAGCCATAGCAACTTAACTCTCATTTATATCAATTAGCCTATGGTAAAATTGTTTTCATCATACATCAGTTCACTTAAAGTCTTAGTATTCAAGAACCTGTTGATGTCATTAAGTGAGGACTTACTGTACTTAAAAATCAGCTAGGGGCTGGGCATGGTGGCTCACGCCTGTAATCCCAGCATTTTGGGAGGCCGAGGCGGGTGGATTACAAGGTCAGGAGATGGAGACCATCCTGGCAAACATGGTGAAACCCCGACTCTACTAAAAATACAAAAAAGAATTAGCCGGACATGGTGGCGGGCACCTGTAGTCCCAGCTACACGGGAGGCTGAGGCAGGAGAATGACTTGAACCCGGAGGCGGAACTTGCAGTGAGCCAAGATCGCACCACTGCACTCCAGACTGGGTGACAGCGGGAGACTCCGTCTCAAAAAAAAAAATTGGCTAGGAAGCCTGTTTACAGTACAGATTTACAGTGTCCCCTGTCCCCACCCAGGATCTTATCCACTGGATCTGAGATGAGATCTTAGAATTTTTATTTGAAGCAAGCTTCTGAAATTCTCCTGATGTTCAGATCAACTTCTCTGAGTAATGCTCCCAATTTAATATTGCTATTTCGACCTTGGTTGATATCAGTGCTTTTAGGCCAACAACTTTTATGTCACTAAACCGCATTTTATTGAAGATAAATTAAAGTGAATTTTATCCTTTTTGCCTGTTCAAATGAAGGCCCCAGCAGAAAATTTAGACGTGTAACAATAGAAAGAAAAGACAAAGTTCAAGTTGTCTTAAATAACAAATTCACATAAATGTGAAGAGCAGAAAATAGACTATGAAGGATGTTGATCGGCTAGAGCTAAAATAACTTTTTTGTATGGAGGAGGTCAAGAATGGAGTAGCAAGTAGCATAGTATAGGGCATTTTACTAACAAAATATAAATTATATAGACATTTTCAATTCATCTCAAGATGACCCTGTAAGACCAGGAGGCCAAGGAGAATTCCCAATGTGCAACAGAAAATTTGCCAAGGAACCTTTAATCCAGAGGGTCACAGAGTGACATTACATGCCAAGCATGGATCACTTGATCAGGCCCAGTAGAAAAACAAATTGGAAATGGCGAAAAACAAATTGGAAATGGCAAAAAACAGATGAATTAATGAACAAATTTTGAATAGTCACTGGATTTTGAATTTACAGTTTCAACCTTAAAGATAAGTGAATACGGTTGTTGCATACATTTACAGACTAACCCTTAAACAGGGAGAGTCAGTTTTTGTTGATTCTAAAGTTAATGTATTTCCCAGAGAGAGTGGTCTCAGGCCTTTAGTAAAATCTACTACAATTCGATACCTTTGTTATTTTCTAGGGCAAATTCATAAGTGGCTTTTTCTTAAAGAGTTCACCACAAAATGAGTTGTGAGACATTTCTTTGGGTAGTTTTTAAAACTATATAATAGTTTTTCTTTTTTTATTATTATACTTTAAGTTCTAGGGTACATGTGCACAACGTGCAGGTTTGTTATATATGTATACATGTGCCATGCTGGTGTGCTGCACCTGTTAACTCATCATTTACATTAGGTATATCTCCTAATGCTATCCCTCTCCCATCTCCCCACCCCATGACAGGTCCTGGTGTGTGGGTGTGTGATGTTCCCCTTCCTGGTCCAAGTGATCTCATTGTTCAATTCCCACCTATGAGTGAGAACATGTGGTGTTTGGTTTTCTGTCCTTGCGATAGTTTGCTCAGAATGATGGTTTCCAGCTTCATCCAAGTCCCTACAAAGGACATGAACTCCTCCTTTATCATGGCTGCATAGTATTCCGTGGTGTATATGTGCCACATTTTCTTAATCCAGTCTATCATTGATGGGCATTTGAGTTGGTTCCAAGTCTTTGCTGTTGTGAATAGTGCCGCAATAAACATACGTGTGCATGTGTCTTTATAGCAGCATGATTTATAACCCTTCAGGTATATCCCCAGTAATGGGATGGCTGGGTCAAATGGTATTTCTAGTTTACTTTCTATTTTTAATTTCCTTTTTTATTTTCTATTTTTTAATAATATCAAGCCTGCCTTTGCGTTTCAGTTCAACAGATATTGACTGAACACCATTTCTGGAGAGGTATAAGATCTTACAGGTATAAAAACAGTCAAAAAAAACCCTGCAATTGGAATTGGTATCATTCAGACAGAGTTCCTGGAACTCCCTTCTATTATAACATTTATCACATTTTTAGAACTGTTGATTTATAATCATCTTTCCCACCATTTTATTAGACTCTGAAAATCATCTCCTATTAATATATTCTCTTCATCACTGGCATTCCCAGCACTTCACTTGGTGCTGGCTAAAAGCAGCAATAAATGTTGGGTAGGTTTTATTAGTAGTAATATTAATAGAAAGCTCCAGAATGCATACAGTTTTCTCAGTAATCTATGCCAGACAAATGCCAAGACAAATTTAATTCAATATATTTGTTGTATCGTAAAACAGTATATTTTTATAAGCTGATTGTCTCAAGACTAAGTTGAACACATACTTAAACAGTATTTGAAGACCTTTGTAACCATTCTCAAAGTTAGATTTTAAATAATTGATAACTTAGCATAGTTAGATATAAATTTTAACTTACGATGCAAATATAGATTATTTCCAATTTTTTCCCAGAACACAAATAGGCACTTAGATTTAACTGTGTGATTTCTAGTAACTTGAGCCAGATAATTCTAATTTTCTTGCATTTCCCATTGAAATTGGAGGATAGGAACAATAGTTGGCTGTTTCTGTCTTGTAGATTTCTTTTTGGAGTCTTTAAGCTTAAGCAATTGCTTTCCAAGATAAAAGACTAGTTCCAGGTCTGTTTTTATTGATGTTAGACAGATTTCACTTCTTGTTTACTGTTCAGTTAATTCACCTATCAGTCATGTGTACTGAGATATATCTAGTGAGTGAGGGCTGACATTAAATAGAACTTGATGCTGTTATGGAAAAATACCACCTCACATTCCTCTTTAGAACCTTCTGTATATATTGTTAATCGGTTTAACAGCATTACAGAGATGTAATTTACACACCATAAAATTTACCCTTTTAAAGTATACAATTCAGGCCGGGCATGGTGGCTCACGCCTGTAATCCCTGCACTTTGAGAGGCCGAGGCTGGCTGATCACTTGAGCTGCTGACCTCAAGACCAACCTTGCCAACATGGTGAAACCCCATCTCTACTAAACATACAAAAAATAAAAAATAAAAGTAATAAAAATTAAAAAATAAAAATAATTAAAACAAAAAAATGAAGTATACAATATAGTGGAGTATAGTCACAGTTTTGCAACAATTTCTACAATCTAATTTTAGAACTTTTTTTCACCACAAAGAAAAAACCCCATACTGATTAGCAGTCACTATTTTCCCTTCTGTCAGTCCCTGGCGCCCACCAATCTACTTTTTCTTTATGGATCTGCCTTCTTCTGGGTGTTTTATATAAATAGAATCATACACTGTGTAATTTTTTTGTGATTGCTTCTTTCACCTAACATAATGCTTTCAAGGTTTATCCATATTGTAGCATGGACCAGTACTGCCTTTATTCTTTTTTATGGCTAAATAATTCTATTGTATGGATGTGCCACACTTTGTTTACCCATCTATAAACTGATGGGCATTTGTATTACTACTATTTCTTGGCTTTTGTAAATAGTGCTGCTATATTCATGTACAGGTTTTTATGTGAATAGCTGTTTGTAATTCGAGTTTGTACATAGGAGTGGATTTACTGGATAATGTGGTAACTCTGTGTTGAACATTTTGAGAAACTACCAAACTGTTTGCCAAATTGGTGGCACCATTTTATAATCCCACCAGCAACATAGGAGGGTTTTTATTTCTCCACATCCTTGGCAACACTTGTTATTTTCTGTCTTATTTTAGGTCTACTAGAGTGTATAAAATGTAATCTTATTTTTGTTTTGATTTAAATCTTTTAACATGCTTATCGGCCATTTGTATCTCTTCTTTGGAGAAGAGATACAAATATCTATCAAATATGAAATATTTTGCCCATTTAAATTAGGTTATTTAAAAATTTGTGTTATCAGAGTTCTTTATACAGCCTGTATACAAGTCCCTTAAACAGAAATATGATTTGTTATAGAGACAAGGTCTTAGTATGTTGTTGGGGTTGGCCTAAAATTCCTGGGTTCAGGTGTCTGGTTTAAATATATGATTTGCCAGTATTTTATTTCTTTCATTCCATGGGTTGTCTTTTCATATTTAATTATATTTGAACATATATATTCTACAAATAGAGTATATACTTTTTAAAAACCATTAAACTGTTAATAAAACAATTAAAAACCTGCTAAGGTCTGTACAAGGTGATTATACAATGAGTATGCAAAATAAGTTACATTCATATGGCACCCATTGATCTAAGAGACAAACCCAGATTAAACTAGAAGTCAGGTCCCTCAAGAGGTCTTGACTGGTAAAAGATTGCTACAGAGCTGGAATATTGAAGAGGACCTGTATTTTCCCTCTCCTTCTACTTTACTATGGAACAAAGAAGTGCACAGCACAAGGCTCAGAAAATTAATTCAGGAGTGATGAGAGGGAAGCTTAGCCCTCTCTTTAATTAAACAGTTGGAACTAGTTAACTTCCTCTGCCAGCTCATTCTTTTGTGTTATTGTTTATTCATTTCTATTCTGGACAAACATTTTAAAGCCACTAGTCTATCCAGGCACTATTTTTAAAGGTAGAAGACTCTAGAACACATAGCGGAGTACCACCCAGCCCGCAGGTGCATGGGGACTGATACAAATATGCATTTCCTTCATAAACACATGGAGCTCGAGCACCTGCCATTGTGTCAGGCAGTGGGAACACAGGAAGCAATAGGGCAGGTAAGTGCTTATAAAGCTCTGTTGACGCAGGTTTGGAAATACCCAGATTGAAGCAACAGACTCCCACAGACAAACCTCCAATGTTTATGCATTTATGAAGCACTTTCACATTCGTTCCACAAGTATGTATTGAGCATGTAATATGTGCATGGCACAAGATGCCAGAGCTACACAACCAGGCAGCTCACAAGCAAGTGGCTAAACACATAGACAGATGAATGCAATTCCATGTAACATGTGCTAGAATGAAGCTCCACAAAGCAAGGATCTTGTCTTGGTCACTGATGTATGTCCCCTTCCTAGACCAGAGCCTGGGAATATTTGCTGATAGAATGAAAGCTCGCACAGAAGAGGGGCATGGAACCCAGCCAGCGAACAGACCATTCATGTATTTGAGTTGCAAGGCAAACCAGTATGAAAGGTGTGTTATTGTCATTAACCCCATTAGGAAACAGAGGCTCAAAAAGTGTAAGGGACACACCAAGATGCCCTGGGTTCTAAGTGCTGGAGTCTGGCCCGTATCACCAAAGCCCATGGTCTTTCCTCTAAATTATGGCCACAGTGTCCATATTTGTAAGATAATAGCAAATGTAAAGAGACCACAAACAACTCTGCCTACATTTCTTCCTCCCTAAAACCAAAATCTGGTTTTGGAACAAGCAGTGAAATTCAGGGAGTTCCTAACTGAAACACAAATGTGAGCGTTCGGACACATTTCAGAGTTGGCCTAAGCGCCCATCTGGAGCAAAGACCTTCAGCTTCTCCACGTTAACCAAAGAACCTTTAAAGCAGAGCCGACAGGCTAAGGGAATTAAATAATTTGAATATTTTTAACGGCATAGGAAAATGTGTAACATACAATCCCTAAAATCCACTGAACTGTACACTTAAAAATGGTAAAAAAGAAAAAGCAAAAGAAATAAATAATATGGGAGTACAGGGTTAGGAAAAGCAACCTTTGGAGATTTAAAAACAACTTAACTGTTGGGTGTGGTGGCTCATGCCTGTAATCCCAGCACTTTGGAAGGCTGAGGCAGGTGGATCATGAGGTCAGGTAGTCAAGACCAGCCTGGCCAAGATGATGAAACCCCATTTCTACTAAAATGCGAAAATTAACCAGGTGTAGTGGCGGGCGCCTATAATCCCAGCTACTCAGGAGGCTGAGGCAATAGAATTGCTTGAACCCAGGAGGTGGAGGTTGCAGTGAGCTGAGATTGTGCCACTGCAGTCCAGCCTGGGCAACAGAGCAAGACTCCATTAAAAAAAAAAAATTAATGGAGGAGATCACATTTGAGCTGGAATTTAGAGAACAGAATTAGTGTAGGACTTTGATAGACAAAAATAAAGACACATCAGCCAGAGAAGCCGGCATGAGCAGAGATGCCCGGAGTCAGACATAATGAGGGCACAGCTGTGGACTGGTAATTACTTGCATTTGGGGTCACAGACAGGATGGGAGTTGGTAAATGAAGGAGGCAGAGACACGGGACCATGGATACACCCCTCCCAATGAGTTCAAGCTGAATTCTGAGAAACCAGGAGTCAGTTCATCCTGGGAGTGATGTATATTTGTTTTTAAACATCCCAGAGATAAGCCAGTTAGTTAGAAAGATGTTAGAACATCCCTGCAAGCAGCACTAGTGCCCGAGTGAGGGAAACTTACTGAGCGATCAAGAGTAAGAGGAGGGACAGACCCAGGAAACCCTGCAGAGGCACAGGCTTTCTGTCTTGGTGACAGATGGAGTGTCTGTATATCTGTGTGCTGATGACAGAGGAGTGTAGGACTACCTTTAAAAAACAGGATTGAAGTTCATCCTCATTCCAAAAGAAAAACATAAACGATCAAAAACTCAACCTGTAAAGAAAATACGGTACATATACACCATGGAATACTACGCAACCATAAACAAGAATAAAATCATGTCTTTTGCAGCAACATGGTTGCAGCTAGGGGCCATTATTCTAAGCAAATCAATGCAGGAACAGAAAACCAAATACCATGTTCTCACTTATAAGTGGGAGTTAACATTGGGTACTCATGGACAAAGAGATGGCAACACTAAACACTGAGGACCACTAGCACGGGGGGGATTGAAGGGGGCACGGGTGGAAAAACTACTGAGTACTATTCTCACTACCTGGGTGATGGGATCAGTTGTGCCTCAAACTTCAGCATCATGCAGTATACATCCATGTAACAAACCTGCACCTGTACCCCCTGAATCTCAAATAAAAGTTGAAATTGTTTTTTAAAAAACCAACCCATCCTGCTCATGATCACCTGCCAAGACGGCTTTCTGTGTGAGGAAACCTGGAAGGTGTGTGATCCCCAGCATGCTCCTTCCTTACCCCTATGCCCCTCCTAAGGTGGGCATCCAGTCCAACAGCTCCATCTCACAACCCTCTAGGCTGTGCAGTGTAAGGAGTTGTTCCAGACATAATTGGTGAGGAGCAACTCTGACCGCCCAATACTACCATTCATTCCAGGCAGTTCCAAAAATCTGTTCATTCAGCCTTTTGGCATTAAACATCCTGGCATTATTTATGCCCCATTGTAATGCCCCTGGCATTATTTATGTGATACTTGTCACAGCGTATTGCTTGTCAAATGAAAACAGGAACTATGAGAAACACTATTTTCAGTCCTGTCCAGTGGAAAAATGATGAGAAAACCAAGCACATCTTTCCTTTTCTACAGCAACTGCATCTACAAACACTGTATTTTTATAAAATGAAAACCACCTCAAGCAACATGAGAAAAATGCCTCCAGCAGAATTTGCCTCTTTTTTTCATTTTGCTTAAATCTCTCAGAACGTCCTTCTTCTCTGGCTCTCCTGCTGAATTTGGGCATCTTAATAGCTCCCTCCGATTTTCCTGCACTGTTATCAGTGACCTTTTCTCAACGATCAACACTTCTCCTAACTCAATGAAAGATTTTGGAGAAAAGAAAAAAACTCCAAGATTTTTCAGTTTGTTTTTGTTTAGATTTTGAGTTTGAAACATTTTCATGCCCACATCATCACATTTCAGATGAAATGAAAATACTGGGGTAAATGGCTTGCTATGTGCAGTGTGTGTGCATGTGTAGTAGCACCTGAGAAAATTATAGCTACGTATGACAGAATTGTGTAAGGTTGGAGGTGGAGTGCTCCTCCAAAAAGAAGTGTGTGCACAGAAAGCAAGAATTCTCTCCTAAGTAAAAAGTAAAACAGAGGATACTAGAGACTGGGAAAAGAGGGGATGGGGAAAGATTTGTTAATGGATACAAAAATAACAGCAAGATAGGAAGAATAAGTTCCATTGTTCTATAGCAGTGGTCCTCAACCTTTTTGGCACCACGGACTGGTTTCATGGAAGACAGATTTTCCATGGACCAGGGTCAGCAGGGATGCTTTTGGGATGATCAAAGGGCATTACATTTATTGTGCACTTTTTTCTTTTTTCTTTTGAGACAGCATCTTGCTCTGTCGCCCAGGCTGGAGTGCAGTGGTGCGATCTCGGCTCACTGCAACCTCTGCCTCCCGGGTTCAAGCGATTCTCCTGCCTCAGCCTCCCAAGTAGCTGGGACTACAGGTGTCCACCACCATGCCCAGTTAATTTTTTGTACTTTTACTAGGGACAGGGTTTCACCATGTTGGCCAGGCTGGTCTTGAACTCCTGACCTCAAGTGATCCGGCCACCTTGGGCTCCCAAGGTGCTGGGATTACAGGCTTGAGCTACCACCCCTGGCTGTGTTCTTTATTTCTATTACTATTACATTGTAATACATAATGAAATAATTATACAACTCACTACATTGTTGAATTAGTGAGAGCCCTGAGTCGTTTTTGTGCAACTAGATGGTCTCCTCTGGGGGTGATGGCAGGCAGTGACAGATCATCAGGCATTAGAATCTCATAAGGAGATCACACAACCTAGATCCCTCACATGTGCAGTTCACAGTAGGGCTCACGCTCCTATGAGAATCTAATGCCCCCACTGGTCTGACAGGAGGCGGAGCTCAGGCGGTGATGCGAGCAAGGGAGTGGCTGTAAATACAGACAAAGCTTTGCCTGCCTGTCTTTCACCTGCTCTGCGGCCCAGGACTGGTCCCTGGCCTGGGGAATGGAGACCCTTGTTCTAGAGGACCGTAGTTAACTATGATTATACTTAACAATGATATATTAGTTTCAGATAGTTAGAAGATATTGAATGTTTCCAATACAAATAAATGATAAAGCTTGAGATGACAGATATGCTGATTACCATCTCATCACTATACATTATATGAATCATGTCACTATGTACCCCATAAATATATACAATTATGTATCAATTAAACTTTTTAATACATAAAAATTGAAAATCAAAATGTGTCAGATAATGAAAGAATTCTCTCCAAAACAGACTTGAGACCCATCCCACCGCACTTTGATCTTTATTCAACTTTGATAAGATTAAAAATAGCTTTGTCTAATTTGATGAAGCAGAAATTAGGTTGGCAAAAATATAGTTAGAAGCCAAGGTCCATGGGAACAAAGGAAATAAGAAATCCCTGGCTGCCAAAAAGTAGTACGCTAAACGTTCGGCTTTTGTGTCTTCACAGAATTCTCCAAAACTCTTTTGCCCTAAAAACAGAAGTTTTGACATAGATGCCATCTACAGTGTGATAGACGACGCCAAGCAGTACGTGTACATCGCTGTCATGGACTACCTGCCTATCTCCAGCACGAGCACCAAAAGGTCAGTGAATGCCCAGCCTCTGATGAGAACCCCGTCCCTAAGACCAGGCACTAAACTGGGCACCACAGGAGAAGCCAGCCTGGAAATGGAGATGCCATTGGGTTGCCTTAGGAAGAGTACACCATTCAATGCTTTTTAGTGTACACTGGCAATTTACTCATTATGGACCTCTTCCTAAAGTGAGTCCATTTTAAAGGCTCAGGGTCTCACCCTACAGAAGTACCTCAGTAGTTTACATTATGGAAATGAGAGTAACTTTCAAAAGAAAATTAGGTTGCTTTCAACTGGAAAATTATTTGAAAGGATAAAAGATAAAATATTATATGAAAAAATTATCCTTTGAAAATTATTAACAAGGATATATCTGAAAAGGGTGTATTGAAACTGAGTAGTCTTGCCAGACTTTCCTTAAGGGAAGCATTGTTGTTTTATATTCACAGCAGTCTTCATTTAATGCCCAATTCTCATAATATCTTCTCAATGTAAAGGAGAAAGAGGCCGGGCGCAGTGGCTCATGCCTGTAATCACAGAACTTTGGGAGGCCGAGGCGGGTGGATCACGAGGTCAGGAGATCGAGACCATCCTAACACGGTGAAACCCTGTCTCTACTAGAAATACAAAAACAAAATTAGCCGGGCATGGTAGCAGGTGCCTGTAGTACCAGCTACTTGGGAGGCTGAGGTGGGAGAATGGCGTGAACCAGGGAGGTGGAGTTTGCAGTGAGTCGAGATTGCACCACTCACTCCAGTCTGGGCAACAGACAGAGACTCCACCTCAAAAAAAAAAGAGAAACTTATATATGTTCTCAGTCAATCCATCCTTCTCTGTGAAAAGAGAACAGTTTAAAAATGCAGTGCTTTTCAATAATTCATCATTGTTCAAGCATGCAAACATGGAATAAATTCAGGGATGGAATTTATGACAAACTCTTTGGAAAATCATTGCATGCATAAATGCATGGCCATGCTTAGGTATTTCCACTTTTGCTTTCTTGCTGGGAATGCAGAGGTGCTTGAATAATTAGTTTGATCCAGGAAATGTTTTCAAAGTGCATATTTTTGGGAGTATGACCCAAGGCCTTTTTAATCTGGAATATTATAGTTTCGAAACAACCATTTACTGAGGCTAAATGATTAAGTATGCCCTATATTGCTTGAATAATTTTTACATCACCAACCCTACATGATGCATAATATGTAGCTTCTTTGTGCAAATAACCATAGGATTACAGAGAGTCTTTCTCCAAGAAAATGTTTCTTATAACAGTTAGTAGAAAAGCACTTTTAGCTGCAAGATGCATTTATTTAAACACTTTTATTTTAAAATATTGTGCATCTTTACAAAAATTAGCTGTGTGTGGTGGCGCACGCCTGTAATCCCAGCTACTCAGGTGGCTGAGGCAGGAGAATCGCTTGAACCCAGGAGGTAGAGGTTGCAGTGAGCCGAGATCACATCACTGTACTCCAGCCTGGGCAACAGAGTGAGACTCCATCTCAATACACACACACACACACACACACACACACACAGAGCATCCTTTGGACACTCATGGATTTTCTTCCTGACACACTTCCACACCTTTTCTATCCCTCCTTTTTATTTTTCCTCCCTTTGTTGTTCACTTGGTTTTAGATTTAGTTTTAGATTTTACCTCCACTTTGGGAACATTTCAAAACATAATAGGGGTTTTACCTGATTTTCCTGTTATTGAGAAGGAGAATAAGGTCAAGTTCAGGGAGTTACACATTAGGATGGCATGATGATTTCTCAGGATTGACAAAACCTTTGTTCCCTGAAGTTCTATGAACAAAATTGAGATTCTTTATGGCGAAGGGGTAAATAATTAGCATGGAGGATCTAAAATATTTTAGAAATCCAGAGAAAACGAAAAGAATGTTAAAAATCAGAGGCTCACTTGAAATTTTGCATTTTGGTTATGAATCTACCATTTCAGCTATTAAATGAAACTTCTTTTATTGTATTTTTAAAATTTTAAACCTGTAAATGCTTTTAACTTTCTAAATTGAAAGATCATCAAAGAGACATAAGTAGTTGTCCAAGCATCAAGATTATAATTAAATTCTTCTCAATCAGATAAATTAATTATTTGTATAAATTCAGACTGGTTACTCATCTTTATCTAGTCCCAGAAAAGCTTTTCAGGAGTGAATTCAACTTTAATAAATAGGTAAATACTAACAAATTTCAGTATGTTAATGGAATTAATCTATCAGACTTAACCTTTAGTCTATATATTGCCAACCATCCAAATGAAAGAGAAAAAAATCATACACTCTCAAATCAGAAATGATTAACAGCATGTATAAAAAACACACACTATTATTTAGCCATAGTGTTAGAAATAACTTCTACTTTTCAAGATAGTAGGAAGGGAATGGAGCAATGTTCTGTGACTAAATAAATCCTACAGTAAAAATTCAGAAGCCAGCCAGGCACAGTGGCTCACGCCTGTAATCCCACCACTCTGGGAGGCCGAGGTGGGCGGGTCACCTGAGGTCGGGAGTTATAGACCGTCCCAACCAACATGGTGAAACCCCATCTCTACTAAAAGTACAAAAATTAGCTGGGTGTGGTGGCAGGCACCTGTAATCCCAGCTACTTGAGAGGCTGAGGCAGGAGAATCACTTACCTGGGAAGCCAAGGTTGCAGTGAGCTGAGATCACGCCATTGCACTCCAGCCTGGGCAACAAGAGTGAAACTCCGTTTAAAAAAAAAAACTCAGAAGCCCTATTTCACTTCTTCCTGATTTAGCAATCAAGCTCTCTTTCTTAAGCAAATCACTTAATTATTTAGGTCTCAGTTTAGAGTTGTTCATTATTTATTTCTTCAGTCACATAAAATACATCTTTCACAAGGAAATCAGTAAGTGTGTAAAGGAATAATAAAAATGTAGCCTGATTAGTCTTTCAAGTATTAATGCTTTTTATGTATTCATTCAACAATTTTTTTTTTTTTTTTTTTTTTTTTTTTTTTTTTTTTTTGTGAGACAGAGTTTTACTCTTGTCACCCAGGCTGAGTGCAATGGCAAGATCTCGGCTCACTGCAACCTCTGCCTCCCAGCCTCCCAGGTTCAGGTGATTCTCCTGCCTCAGCTTCCCGAGTAGTAGCTGGGACTACAGGCACATGCCACCACACTGGGCTAATTTTAGTATTTTTAGTAGAGACGGGGTTTCACCATGTTGGCCAGGCTGGTCTCGATCTCCTGACCTCAGGTGATCCACCAGCCTTGGCTTCCCAAATGCTAGGATTACAGGCGTGAGCCACCGCGCCCAGCCTCATTCAACAAATATTTATTGAGCACTGTGACTAGTGATTAAAGCATGAAGAGCATATGATCTCAACCTCCATCTAACAGGACAGGAAAGAGACTGTTAGAACAGAGGTGTGACTGGTACAGTGAACGTCTATAGAGAATATTACAGACGCTAGGTAAAAGAGCCCCCGCCGTGCAGCTTCAGGGTTAGAAGAAGCCCATTGGAGGAGATGCTCACTGACTTACAATTCAAAATATTCAGTTTCTCCACAGAAATTTCTTTAAAAAAACTTTTTAAAACTCAGAAATTTGTCAGAAAGGGTGAAAAATTTTCCCAGTGGAAGGGACAGCATGAGCCAAGTTTCAGATGGAGAAAAAAAGAGCTCAAGGTAAAGTGGTGAGAGATCTAATTGAAGAGGGGGCAAGGGCCAGAAACCAGAGATCCCAACCACTGGGGGAGTCTTGTGACTTTGTGGCGGTTCCACTTGATGGATTTTTGTGGAGGGGTGGGTTTTGTTTTGTTTTGGTTTTGGTTGAGGTGGAGTCTTCCTCTGTCACCCAGGCTGGAGTGCAGTGGCACGATCTCGGCTCACTGCAACATCCACCTCCTGGGTTCAAGTGATTCTCCTGCCTCAGCTTCCCGAGTAGCTGGAACTACAGGCTCATACCACCATGTCCGGCTAATTTTTGTATTTTTATTAGAGATGAGGTTTCACCATGTTGGCCATGCTGGTCTCAAACTCCCGACCTCAAGTGATCCACGCACCTTGGCCTCCCGAAGTGCTGGGATGACAGGTGTGAGCCACCACGCCGGCCCCACTGTTTTAATTCAAGAAGTAGCCTCACCAGGTCTGCCTTAGATGATCACTGTGGTGGTCATCGAGGAAGTGCCTGACTGGAGGCAGAGAAACCAAGTTCCAGCACAAGGCTGAGACGGTCTTTCCTCAGCTTCATGGGTATAAAACCAGACAAAGAGAACTATAGTGTGGATCCAGGATCTAGATTTTTGCCGAGAGCAAGAGGAAGGTAGAGAGGCAAGTATTATTCAAGTGATCAGAACTGAGATGAGGCTGGGCAGGCAAGGGAGACAGGAGAGGCTGATGGACCGGGCTGATTGAAGGCATCATGAATCTGCAGCCTGCATGTGACGAAAGAGTGATTAAGAGAGTGGGGAATCAGGACAGGAGGCCTTTAGAGGTGCAATGATCATGACACTGGCAGGCTACAGTTTCAAATAATATATCATTAGTTCAAATACTGAATTGGCCCAGAATATAGGGTAAGAGTTTGATGAGTAAACAAAAGGTCTACAAATGTCAGGGCCGAGGGGAGGGAGAATGATTTAAGGCTTGGTCCTTAAGACAGGAAAGCTTTTTGTTTTAACATAAGAATTAAATGACAGTTCTGGAAGTGACGGCGTGTGTTGGGGGCCAGCAGAGGCAGAGCAGGAGGCTGCCCAGCATCATAAACCAAGCGGCCAGGTCATGGTAGGAGATGCACGCAGGATTCCAGGAGAAGCTGCGGCCTCAGGGAGGAATCAGGATTCAGTTAAGGCAAAGGCTTAAGGATTCAGAGAAAGGCCGAGCCTGTTGGGGAAACTTTGCCTGTTGGAAGATTCCAAAAGCCCTGCAGAAAATGTGGAAGGTAGGGGAGTAGTGGGAGTCTTGGTCAGGAGAGACCACGGCAAGGACAGTCGGGAATGGAAAGTGTGGGGAAGCTCAGATGACCAGAGCAGAAGTTCATTTCGGGGACAGTCACCAAAGAGAAGTTTTAGTGGCATTTGGGGACTGAGGGGGTGCTCAGGGTTCCTAACTGGAATTCTATTGGATAATCAGTTCTTAGTGGACTGAGGCCCAGGTAGCATCAGAGATGTAGTAAAGGTGGCCTGTGGTGGCAGTCAGCCTGTCCTCACCCCAGCCCACACAGCCCAAGGACCTGGTGGCAGGAAACCTCCTTTTAGGCAGGGGCAGGTCCCAGCAAATCATCATTTCTTGGTGCCTAAGCTGAGAGGCTTGTATGTTTTTCAACCTCTCCGATGAGGTTGTTTATATATTACAGGATAATGATCAGAGTAATATCAATGTTCTGTGCTGTCTAGTAAACTTCTTTCCCCAAACTAAATTTCTTTGTTTTTACTATTTGGATATGATTTCTGCAGGACTTACTGGCCAGACTTGGATGCAAAAATAAGAGAAGCATTAGTTTTACGAAGCGTTAGAGTTCGACTCCTTATAAGCTTCTGGAAGGAAACTGATCCCCTTACGTTTAACTTTATTTCATCTCTTAAAGCGATTTGCACCGAAATAGCCAACTGCAGTTTGAAAGTCGTAAGTATTGTGTTGACTGTGTTACTAAATAAAAAGTGAATGCCCTCTGCATGTGTGTGAAAGCTGCAAGCATACACCTACGTGTAAACTTCCAGTGAGAACCAGGATGACAATCTTCAAAAAGCACGTTTTTTCAAAACAATCACATACAAAAAAAGAAGAGTAGAGCTCATGTTTCCTGATACCTTCTCTGTCCAGCCCTCTTCTCCCTTTCTGTTGCATCCTTTCCATTTTCTTTTTTCTTTTCTTTTCTTTTTTTTTTTTTTCTTGAGACAGTGTTTTGCTCTGTCACCCAGGCTGGAGTGCAGTAGCACAATCCCGGCTCACTGCAGCCTTGATCCCTGGGCTTAGCTAATTTTGCATTTTTGGTAGAGATGGGGCTTCACCATGTTGCCCAGGCTGGTGTTGAACTCCTGGGCTCAAGCAATCTGCCCACCTTGGCCTTCCAAAGTGCTGGGACTACCGATATGAGCCACCGCGCCTGGCCCTCTCTATTTTGCTTGAACTACCCCATTCACCTACTGTTCTCATTTGTAAGACTGTGACCAACAGAGCACTGGTGCATGCACCAGCACAGACTCCCCCAGCCCAAAGCCTCCTAGTCTAGGTCCCCATGCTTGCCACAGGTCCCTTGGGCCACATACTAATCCACCTCTGGAGACCTTGAGGGAGGTAAGATTGGGGATTGGGAATAGATCTGAAATGTGTTAATTCTCTAGCTCGTCTTTGACTCTACTCCAATCCTCATCGCCCTCTTCCTCCGCTCCAGACTTGGTGCAAGCTATTCCCTCTGCCTACAACACTCTTCTTCTCCATGTTTACCCACCTCATAACCACTAATCCTTTAGGTCTCAGCTTTCCTCAATCCCCATGCAGTCATTCAACAAACACGCACTGAGAATCTGGCCTGTGGCAGGCTCTCTTCTAGGTAACCAAGCTGCATCCCTAGATTTAGGGACCCAGGGTATCAAGGGCTCTGCAATTAACTTTGACACATGGCTTCCATGATCGCCCTGACCCTGAATATCCCAAGGCCAGACAGGAGAAGAGCAGAACTGGAGGACTGTGTGAGAGGCACTTTTGGATTAGGCCTGGAGGTAGGGAACGTCCCTTTAGCCTTCATTCCACTGCCTGGATAGCTTTCACATGGCCATGCCTAATAGCCAGGGAGGCTTATGACCCTGTTCAGAAAGCCAGCTGTGTTTCCAGGGTGACAAAGGAACAGGTTTGTGAATCATCATGATCTGAAGTTCCTGGTACACAGGATCCATTTCACTCATCTTCCCTCGTAGAGAACCCTCATTCCCACCTCCCACAAGGGAGAAAACGCCAAGTTTCACGCAGTCACTGCACAGTCTTCCAGTGATGTGCATTTCTGGACATTGCGCCTGAAAGCGGTACATCATAGTTTGTCAATGTAAAAACTAAAACAGAACAGTAAGAATTCCCCACCGCTCACCAAAAAATACCCAAAATCAGGTTAAGGCTATCTCCCTTCCTGAGTACAGAAACAGGATAAGCACAAGGAAAACCGCCATTAGAAAGGGAAGGTTCGGAGGCCCATGGCAGTCCCTGGTCCACAGCAATTATAAAGCTCTTCTGGGAAGGTATTGTGAAGTCCTCATACGCCTGCTGGTTCAGACCAAGGACCCAAGGTGTTTTTTTTGTTGTTGTTTTTTGTTTTTTGAGACGGGGTCTCGCTCTGTCGCCCAGGCTGGAGTGCAGTGGCGCGATCTCGGCTCACTGCAAGCTCCGCCTCCCGGGTTCACCCCATTCTCCTGCCTCAGCCTCCCGAGTAGCTGGGACTACAGGCGCCGCCACCTTGCCCGGCTAGTTTTTTTGCATTTTTTAGTAGAGACGGGGTTTCACCGTGTTAGCCAGGATGGTCTCCATCTCCTGACCTCGTGATCCGCCCGTCTCGGCCTCCCAAAGTGCTGAGATTACAGGCTTGAGCCACCGCGCCCGGCCCCAAGGTTGTTTTAAGGCATGAACAGTTAAAGGAGTTTGGGGTCCTAGCATGAGCTGGTTGGTTTCTTGGGCAATGCAAGTTTCTCAGAAATGTAGCAGGTTCTGATGTACTTGCTTCTAGTTATTTCCATGTATCCATAGCCATGTCCAAAGTTTCTTGTTGTACATAATTCCCTAACTTGATGAATTATGCTTTCTGCTTCATAGACTTCTCTCTCTCTCTCTCTAATGATAGGGTTCGTTCAAGACCATCAGACACAGGTGGGAAGATTACCCCTATTAAAATTACACCAATTATTTCATCTTTTCTACAGGGCTCAGTCTTCACTGGCCACTTAAAGGATTTTTCATACTTATTTTCTATTGAGTTCTAGGTACAATCAGCTTTCTAACCCTGTGAAATACCAAATTTCTGATCTATCTGCTATCATTTCCACTTGTAAACTAGCCATTCCTTCCCTGAGCCTATTTATCTCCTCTCATAAGCTTTTTAAAAGCACAACTAACAGGCCAGGCACAGTGGCTCACGCCTATAATCCCAGCCCTTTGGGAGGCCAAGGCAGGTGGATCACTTGAGGTCAGGAGTTCAAGACCAGCCTGAACAACATGGTGAAACCCCATGTCTAGTAAAAATACAAAAATTAGCTGGGCGTGGTGGTGCACACCTGAAATCCCAGCTACTTGGGAGGCTGAGGCACAAGCATTACCTGGAACCCGGGAGGCAGAGGTTGCAGTGAGCCGAGATCGCGCCACTGCATTCCAGACAGAGCAAGACCCTGTCTCAAAAAAAAAAAAAAAAAAAAAAAAAAACACAAATAACCACACACAGTACAAACAATTCATTTCCCCAGTCCCTACAGCCAAAGCCCTACTAGCCAAAGGTTCGGTGGTACTTGGTATGCCTTCCAAATAAATGCCGGTTATGGTTTTACCAAATAGTTTGTCGCTATATAACATGAGATTTCATCTTTCCATCCTACAATACCAATTTACTTGCTGCCCGCTGCCCAATGAGTAAACCAGTGCTACATCATTTATTAAGTTTTTGTTGTGTTGCTGTTACAGCAACACGCACTTCACATTGCCTGAACTTAGTAAGTACTTAATACTTTTTAAATAAGTGAAGAAATGTGTTATATTCATGAATATTCATGAGTATATACAGTTATCCAGGCACTGAGTTAAATGCCTTATATAGATTATGTAATATCCACAACCAGACAGGCAGACATGTGGCTTATGCCTGTAATCTCAGTGCTTTGGGAGTCCAAGGCAGGAGGTTCACTTGAGGCCACAAGTTCAAGACCTGCCTGGGCAACGTAAGGAGACCCCATCTCTACAAAAACACTTAAGAGAAATAATATTTACAATTACCCTGTGAAACAGGTACTTTCCCTATTTTATAGACATGGGAACTGAAGCTTACATTAGATAACCTCTCTCTAGGACACTCATGAGTAATGGGGCAAGACTCAAACCTAAGTCTTTTGAACTCCAGAACCTGAACTCTTAAACATGCCTCCAAGGCCCCAGCATGTGGAAGAGATCATTGCAGTCACAAAGCTCTTTTTAATCTTTCTTATCTATATTCAGAAACGTCATATACACCGAGGTGCAGTGGCTCACACTTTTAATCCCAACACTTTGGGAGGCCAAGACAAGTGGATCCCTTGAGGCCAAGAGTTCAAGACCAGCCTGGACAACATGGCAACACCCTATTTCTACATAAAAGGGAAAAAAATGAAAAAAAAAAAACTAGCCAGGTGTGGTAGTGCACATCTGTAGTCCTAGGGACTCAGGACTCAGCAGGTAGAGGCCAGGGGATCACTTTAGCTTAGGAGTTCAAGGCTGCAGTGACCTATGATTGCCACTGCACTTCAGCCTGGGGACAGAGCAAGACTCTGTCTCAAAGCAAAAACAAAACATCATCTACTGCATCTGCTCAAAGATACAAGAAGCTACACATCCAAATTATATCCCTGAGGATCAAAAAAAGGTCAGATGTTTGTAACTCATTCATGCCAGTAAGATATTTTAAATTTTATTTTTCATGAAATTATTAATAACTTAAATTCATAAAAATGTGGAATTTACTGTAAATTTCCAAAAATAATGCTTCTCTCCTGTGTTTTCATCTTAATCTCCCTAATAGTCTGGTAACTTTGATGGATAATGGAAATTCTGATCTCTATTTAACTGGTTTTTGTAAACTGAGGAAATCATGCACACATCTGTGTAGTCACAAATCAGTATAAGTATTAGAAATAAAAACATGACTGTGATTACTACCACAGATCTGTTTTCCAGGCCAGATTTTCAAATAAATGAAATAACCAGGAGTTGGATCAGGGCGCCAACCTGGGTTTGGAATCAGGTACCCAGGATCAGAGGAGAAGCAGGTGCAGTCCCAGGGAGTCAGAGACACAGGAGAATGGAGTCTAATTGTATTCAATACCTTTTCACAGACAAGAGAACTCTTGGGATTGATTCAGCTCAGAAACAGCTTTTTCCAGATAATTACAGTGGCATATGGAGCTCCAGGAAAAAGGAAGTGAGAAAAAGAACAGGTGTCTAGTTCACCAATGACTCACATGACGCTTGGTGGAGTTTTCAAAACATACATGTTGAATGAGTGCATGCATGACATACGAAGTCAAAGAAGGGAGCTAATAAAGGCAGAGCGATAAGAAAGATTCTGCAAGCCAGTGAGGGGACAGGGCAGAACCCAGGACAGTGCCTGAGTCCAAGGTGTGGTTAGCCATTTTCTGCAGGCGTGTGCTGGGGAAGGGTGACCACGGGTGAAGAGGCTGCCCA
Source organism: Theropithecus gelada (assembly GCF_003255815.1). Classification (NCBI taxonomy): domain Eukaryota; kingdom Metazoa; phylum Chordata; class Mammalia; order Primates; family Cercopithecidae; genus Theropithecus; species Theropithecus gelada. The sequence continues at coordinate 215,911,369 of NC_037668.1, read as the reverse complement.
GTGAAGTCATGCACTCCGGAGGTCAGTACAGCCACACTCAGAGGAGCCCCTGTTATTCGCGAGGTCTAGCAGGAGCAGAGAGGACAGTCTGGAGCTTTCGGTATACCATATGGTGCATTTGCTCCAATCTCCTTTTCCAAATTCTCCTCTGGCCAAGTCACAGGTCCATGCCCACCCGCTGTTTCTTGACCACCCCCCGCCCAACAGCACACCTGCCACTAGGGCACCTGCAGTTGAAACTTCCAGGGCGTGAAATGTCAACTGCTCTAAGAATTACCAAAAATTACAAGGAAAGTAGAATCCATCATTGCAAACTTTATAGTACCTAATCAGCTTCCTCTTTTTGATGTTTTTGAACACAAATGGTCACTTTTCTTGAATAAACCAAACATTAATAGTTCACACATAGCCATTGTATAAAACAGAGGCCATACACTTCTAAGCATCAATACAAGCCTAGATGGGCAAGAAGCTTATGGCCCTAATGTCTAGAACACAGATGGGTGATAAACTCTTCCAAGAAAACTGGGGATTGGAATATTGCATAGAGCGTGTCTTCAGGAGCCTGGTAGTGCTGATAAAGCACATGGCCTGGGAACTAGGTAGGGAATCTCTGTCCTTAAAGGAGTGGGCACCCGCACCTCCAACCACCTCCAGGCCTGATGTGGATTTATCTCCATGAGGGGCTCATGGAAAGAGAAAAGACTGCGAAGCACAAAATTATCCTAGTCAGCTGATTTTTTTACAGTTTTTTTTTTTTTAACAAACTAATAAATCCATTTTGAAATGTCTTTGCTGTCACCCACAGTGTATTAGGTGTCGAATAATATCAGTGAATAAAACCTGATTTCTGCTGTCATTTTAGTCTGTTTCCCCTCTTAAGGGCCATCTTTGACTTGCTAGAGCAAATGGGTTTCTACTGAAGCCTCAAGCTGTGACTCTATCCTTGACTTAACTCAAGATGTATATATTATTCTTTTTGAAATCCATCTTGATTCCACAATAATATCTTTCCCAAAAGGAAACAGTCACACGTGTGGCCATGTGTGGTGATAGAATGTCCAAGCGAGGTAACTTCTGGCTGTGATTGGTGGTGATGCCCTCAATGTTCGTGTGACCTCATGAACATAAAACTGTGACTTAAGAACATTAGGTCACTTTGAAGAGTCCAGAAACGAATGCAGATTTTGCAGAAGACAGGAACTGAGGACACTGGGTGAACCAGGTATCACTATCTATAACCGTGGGGATATGGCCCTGAGAGCCACACAGATCACATGTTTACCTGTGTTGTGGAATAGACAGTTTTTAGGTAGATTTTGATCTCTGCACTGTGAGCAGCCTCAAGGGTTTTACAAAAACTCAAAATAGAACTTCTGTGGCTAGAAGGGATCTTAGCGATCATCTAGCTTGTCACCGTTCTACCGCGCTAGGGGAGGGGAGTCCAACTCTCATTATTTCCTCAAGCCAAATGTGAACACTTACGGTTTTAAAACTGCAAATGACATCTCCTTTTCTAGGTATCATGCCATTTTCCTCCCTGCCTCTTCTTTCCTTTAAATACACATGATTCTATAGCTGTGGACATTCCAAAAGGTTCCGGGCAGTTCTGAAAATACTCACCATTTTCCCATATAGGGGATAACTGATATTTTCACCTTTGACTATGTCTTCCAGTGAGCTGAGTCATGGAGTTCCATGAGTTTAGCCACAGTTTAAGCCTTGTCTGAGAATTTAGCAAATTCCGCAGACCCCTAAGGCATAGCCTGGCCGTTCCTGCAGTCATACCCCTTCTTTTAGCTGCCCCATTCCTGGCCTTGGGTGAACTGGAATGTTGCCTTCTGAGTCAATAAAAGTTGAAATTCAGAATTCACGGTTTGAAATTGTGATTTTTTTTTCAGTTGCCTATCAAAAGAGCTCCTAGACTTAGGTGTTCAGATGGAAAAGTATTTGTTCCTATGGTAAAGTCTCTTTTGACCTTTGCAAATCCCTAGTTTAATCAGCTAGTCATTGACATTGATGTATGCAACATGTAAGAATACTCATTCAGTTCATTGCCATGCTTGACAGAAAGCACCCTGAGGCATGCTTCAAATGCCAGCGCACCCTGATGAATAAGACAATGTGAATTAAACAACCTTCTGGCCCTTATCCTGCTGAAAAAAGAAAAGGAATTTTGTGTTCATTTTGTAGCTTAAAAGTGTTAATTATATACCTCGTTGAGCATGCTAATTTTCTCTTGTTGCCTATTTAGATTTGAGAACAAAAATAGCTTCATCTATGTGAGGTAATAAGATTATGGCTTTAATAACCCATCATGAGGTCTATTGTTGATACTTGGATAATACATTCTTTTGTGCTGTTGGACAAGACCAGAAATGTTCCTCTTATTTACCTGTTTTTGTCTTACAGAAATTTTTTGATCTGGAAAGAGAGAATGCTTGTGCTACAAAAGAACAAAAGAATCACACCTTTCCTAGGTTAAATCGCAACAAGTACATGGTGACAGATGGAGCAGCTTATATTGGTAGGTGTGAGGGCTGTGAGGCTCCTTGGGTGGGGGTCACCCAGGCAGTGGTAGTCCAGCTGTGCTCCACGGTATGCCCTGGGGAGGAAGCAAGGCCTTGGGAACCACTGCTGGTGAATGGGGGGAAATGGAAATCAGGAAACAGGGTGGTGAAGACAGGGAGCTCATCACTCAAATACCTCTTTCATGGCCTGATTTATATACTAGAAGGCATAGAAGACACCTTTCCATAAATGTTTTACAGAAATTTTCTGGTCCCATTGCCAGATGTATAGGCAGGGATGAGAATGGCTCATCAAAGGTGTGTCCTGGCACTGGAACGAGCAGTGTCATCCCCCTGCCCACAGCACCACAAGCCAGCCTGACATGAGTGATAGGGAGGCAGACAGCGCTGAAACTCTCAGTGCCCAGCCAATTATCCCATCCCTGCCATCTTCCAAATGTCCCACTCTGTACAATTTAACTTGAACTCTTCAAACCTCAGTTTTCTCATCTGTAAGATGGGGCTAATAATAGTAACTACTTCATTGGATGAAGTGTAGAAGAGATAAAATGTGCAAAGTACCTGGCACATAAATAATACCCAATTAATGCCAGCTATTATTATTAAGGTAAGAGACCCAGGTGCTGAAATCATTCTATAATGGTGTAATTATTAATATATCAAATTATTCTAATTTTCCATGATATATATGAGTCCATGGTAACCTTTTAACTAGTACCATCACAGGCAGTTAAAATGATCTATAAGAAGGTACATAAATCCAAAAACAGCAGTGCAGTAATTACATTGTACAGATGAAATGGCAGTCTCGAAGCAGAAAAAAACATGTTCATGGAATATAGAAATACAAAATCTGTATCAATTTTTTTCAAATTCAGTGAGTAAAAAATAGACCCTTTTAACTTTGTAAAGCACTTGATTCATTTCTCTTGGCAACATCATCAATAGGGAGGGCAGCTTTTATCATCTGCAGTTTACAAATGAGGAAACTTGGACCCTAAGACTCAGAAATACAGACATTAGGGGGATGGAGCCGGGTCTGACATCCAGGGCCCCCAGTCATCTCACCCCCTGCCACCAGCCCCGGCAGACACTGCCATTGGCCATGTGGGGAGTCACTAACTCCCAGGCTCAGTGTGAACATATTTTTTTTTCCATTTTCAATATCACATTAGAAGAGAGTATTGGAATATTTTAAAGATGTGTATCTGGCTGGGCGCGGTGGCTCACGCAGTAATCCCAGCCACTTTGGAGGGCGAGGCAGGTGGATCATCTGAGGTCAGGAGTTCAAGACCAGCTTGGCCAACATGGTGAAAACCTGTCCTTACTAAAAAATACCAAAAAAACTAGCTGGACATGGTGATGGGTGTCTGTAATCCCAGCTACTTGGGAGGCTGAGGCAGGGAGAATTGCTTGAATCTGGAAGGCGGAGGTTGCAGTGAGCTGAGATGCCACTGCACTCCAGCCTGGGTGACAGGGTGGGACTCCTTCTCGGGGGGAAAAAAAAAAAAAACTAAATAGGCCAGGTACAGTGGCTCACCGTTGTAATCCCAGCACTTTGGGAAGTCGAGGCAGGTGGATCACCTGAGGCCAGGAATTCAAGACCAGCCTGGGCAACATGGTGAAATCCTGTCTCTACTAAAAATACAAAAATTAGCTGGGTGCGGTGACACATGCCTGTAATCCCAGCTACTAGGGAGGCTGAGGCAGGAGAATCACTTGAGCCCGGGAGGCAGAGGTTGCAGTGAGCCAAGACTGCACCACTGCACTCCAGCCTGGGCGGCAGGGCAAGACTCCATCTCAAGAGAGAAAGAGAGAGAGAGATTGATCCTTCTGGCCTTCCGGTGGTGCTGGAATATGAGACTATTGGCTAGGTGTGGTGGCTCACGCCTGTAATCCCAGCACTTTGGGAGACCGAGGTGGGCAGATCACAAGGTCAGGAGATCAAGACCATCCTGGCTAACACGGTGAAACCCCATCTCTACTAAAAATACAAAAAGTCAGCCGGGCGTGGTGGCGGGCACCTGTAGTCCCAGCTACTCGGGAGGCTGAGGCAGGAGAATGGCGTGAACCCGGGAGGCGGAGCTCGCAGTGAGCCGAGATCACACCACTGCACTCCAGCCTGGGCAACAGAGCGAGACTCCTCTGTCTCAAAAAAAAAAAAAAAGAGAGAGAATATTATTTCATTCCTGTTGTCACTCTCAGTGACCCAAAATGTGATTATTTTGATTTTTCTCACGTGCACCAACTTATGGAGAGTAATACGAAATCAGCTGCAAGTGATTAAAAACAACCTCAAACCCATTTAATAAAAAATGGGAACTTTTGGCTTAATCATCAGGGAACCCAGGGATGGTTCAGGTTTTAGGCACAACAGGACTGAGGGACTCAAATCTGGATATTTTACATGTGGAATTTACTTAAAGTGAGATGTTGTGTGTCCATTCAGCAGTGACTTGTACCTGTATCTAAATGTTCTTTTGTGGGAAATTTTTTTTAAAAGGAGGGGAGGGCTTAAAAATTAAAATTAAAAAAATAAATACCTGAAACTAGGGATTTTTTTTAAATGTACTTTTGATGAATTAAGTGTTTTAGGTCGAACACGGTGGCTCACACCTGTAATCCCAGCACTTTGAGAGACTGAGGCAGGTGGATCACCTAAGGTCAGGAGTTGGAGACCAGCCTGGCCAACATAGTGAAACCTTGTCTGTACTAAAAATACAAAATTAGCAGGATATTGTGGCACACGCCTGTCCTCCCAGCTACTCGGGAGGCTGAGACAGGAGAATCACTTGAACCCGGGAGACAGAGGCTGCAGTGAGCTGAGATCCCACCACTGCACCCCAGCCTGGGCGAGACAGAGTGAGACTCCATCTCTAAATAAATAAATAGACCGGACACAGTGGCTCACACCTGTAATTCCAGCACTTTGGGAGGCTGAGGTGGGTGGATCACAAGGTCAGAAGATCGAGACCATCCTGGTAACACGGTGAAACCCCATCTCTACTAAAAATACAAAATATTAGCTAGGTGTGGTGGCATGCACCTGTAGTCCCAGCTACTCAGGAGGCTGAGGCAGGAGGATCACTAGAACCTGGGAGGCAGAGGTTGCTGTGACCCAAGATTGTGCCACGGCACTCCAGCCTGGGCAACAGAATGAGACTCCTTTCTCAATAAAATATTAAAAAATAATAAATATTTTAGAGTGAGACAAACCTATATTTGAATTCCAGCACTGACACTTACATGCTGAAAAATGGTAGAAAGTCACATAATCTCTGTAAGCCTCTATTTTCTAATCTGTAAAGTGGGGATAATAGCACCCGCCCTTCAGTGGTACTACGAGGCTTAAACAAGATAGTATATGAAGAGCTCCTAACACTGTCTCTGATCTGTCCATATCTTTAGGAAATATTGATTCCTGGCTCTCCCCTTTCTTCTTCCCTCTATAATACATTTTTAAATGAGTGAATTTTACACATAATATTTTATCACAACGTTAATTCCCTAGACTGAAGCATAGTTCTAGTATAAAAATACTCAAAGAACCTTAGGAGGAAAAAATCCATCAATAATTTAAATAATTATCAGCATGTTCTGATCTCCTAAGTCATCACTGAGATACTTGCTGAGAACACGGAGTTGAGAAAACTCCACAGTGGACCTGGAACGGAATCACCACTCCATTAAGTTTTCACAAGACTCACAGAAGAATCCCCAAACAGTGTCATCTCTCTAATTTTGAAATCTCCAGGGCACATTTGAGTTAAGCTCTGCAAACTTGTCTAGGAGATGGTTTGAAGGATTGGAGGGCTGACAAGGGGGTGGTGGGTGGAGGGAAGGCACCCGAAGGCCCATGAACCTTCCCAGCGAGCTCTCCTGCAACCTCATCGTCATGTCCCTCTGGGGGACACTACAGTTCTGGCAACTAGGGGCTCAGCATGCATTTTTGGAAGCTGCAGTGGCAGTCTCAAAAAAAGCTGGATGAAATTGCCTCCCAATTAAAAAAACACTGAAGCATATATGTGATTTTGAAGTCAAGCCAGACTGTCAGGAAGTGAAAGGTAGAAGAGCACGATCACAAGGGCGCAGGAATTCCTTTATCAGCCTGTGGAAGCTTCCCAGAGCCATGATTCCTGAGGCGAGCCTAATTAAAGCTTTTGAGTATCAGTAAAGATGCCGGATCTTGGCTCAATCCATTGAAGTCGAAGGAAAACAAAGCTGTATTTTATAGAATAAGCCTTCAAAATCTCGTAACCTCTCTCCCTCATTTTCCCCCCACCCCAGGCTGCCCCCAAAGCATATTTCTATGTATATTTCCTTCAGAGAGTATCGTCCGCACATGCACGGAGCAGAATTCTCAACATGGCTGTGATGCTCCTGACCTCGGGAGGTTGACGTTGTAGTCCAGGGTGAAGCACACAATTCCTGGCACAAAGGATGCCTTTAGGATCAGAGGCAACATGGAGTGCAAGTAAAGTGTGGACCCTGGAGTCAGACCTGGCTTTGAACCTCAGCTCTGATGTTTTTCTATCCCCACTTTGGACAAATTACTTAACCTTTCCGTGCCTTGATTTCCTCATCAATACGATGGAGTTCGTATAACCACCTCAGAGGACAGCAGTGAAAATTGAAGAAATAATGTAATGAGATGATATATTCACTGCCCTTGTTACAGTGCCTGGCAACGGCTGTGGGGACGAGATTTTAGTCTCATATCCAAGAGCCCTTAAAGGACACGCAAGACCACAGGAGCCTTTTGCTTACAGAATGAACAGAAGATACTGCCTGGCAAGGGACACTTGAGCAATGCTCAACCCACAGAAGCTACTAATCCCCAGTTTAGAGATCCAGTCTTGTGTTTACCTGGCGCTGAGCATTTGCACAGAACTGCGGCCTCTGTGCATAGTCACGTGTCTCAGAGGAACACGGCCTGGAAGGCCACATTAGCCACGGGGGTCTCTGTGCGGAGACAACAGCACAGTATTATGTACCACTTGGGGGACAGTTCACTAATTTATATCAAAAAATTCATCCAAAGCTATGTCTATCATGAAGCCACTGATAGTACCATTGTGCTGTTTATCCAGGGGGCAGATGATGGATGGGGATGAGGGGAGAAGGATAAAGCAAAAGGGGGCAGGTCCTTCTCTCTGCCGATATTTGGTTTAGGGACTTGGTGTTCGTAGGCTCTGAGGAATAAACTTTAGGAGTAAAATGAGAGACAAGAAACCACCTTCTGATGTTCCTGGGGGTGCCAAATGGAAAAGGGACTTGGTATGTTTGAGGGCTCCAGAATACAGAGCAGAGACCAAAATACAAAAGCTACAAAGGAAGAGATACTGGCTGTCCCCATAGATGTGCTTTCTTCCAGCAGCTTCTCCCACAGATGACTGCAGGCCCTTGGGCCAGGGGTGCCCAGGGAGACTGATGATCTCAGCATCTTAGTGATTTCTGCAGCGGAACCTGAGTTGCTGCAGAGGGGACGGAAGGCCAATATCTCCACCTAAAACCTGTCAGTTCCCTTTATGGAATCAGCTCTTACCCAAAGAAGAGAACAAAACTGGGAGCTTAGATCAGACCTGGCCTGGTGGTAATTTTGAAGATAATTTTGTCCACCTTGACATGGCTAGATATCTTTTAATGGGAATAATTCCTGGTTTATCATACAGTCTGGCAGACCTGGGTGCACCATTGATTAGCCATGTGATTAGGCAAATTTATTCACCCCTTTGAGTGGAAGTAAGTCCCACCAACCATACAAATAATATATAGAAATACCAAGCAGCAGCCGGTTCCGGTGGTTGCACGTGTACTCACAGCTGCTTAGGAGGCTGAGGTGGGAGGATTGCTTGAGCTCAAGAGTTCAAGGCTACCATGAGCTATGGTCAGGCCCCTGCACTCTAGCCTGGGCAACAGAGAGAGATCCTGCCTCTAAAAATAAATCAATCAGGCCTGGCACAGTGGCTCACGCCTGTAATCCCAGCACTTTAGGAGGCCGAGATGGGTGGATCACTTGAGGTCAGGAGTTTGAGACCAGCCTGGACAATATGGTGAAACCCCATCTCTATAAAAATACAAAAAATTAGTGGGGGCATTGTGGTGGGCTCCTGTAACCCCAGCTACTCAGGAGGCTGAGGCAGAGAATTGCTTGAACCCGTGAGCCAGGGGTTGCAGTGAGCCAAGATTGTACCACCGCACTCCAGCCTGGGCAACAGAGCAAGACTGTCTCAAAAAAAAAAAAAAAGAAATAAAGAAAGAAAGAAAAAGAAAAAGAAGAAAGCTACTCAGTTACAGAGTAGGGCGTCCACAGAAAGCAAGTGGAGGGATGTGGTGTGTTTTTCTTATATAGGAGTCTTATCTGTGTAAAAGCTAAGCTAAGCTGTGTCTATGTGTGAGTAAGCTGACAGCATGACAAAATTTATTATTCTATCGATTTAAAGAAAACAGTCTTATGTGTAATGACATTCTAGTGTGTAAGTACATCAAAGCGTTGGCCAGGCGCGGTGGCTCAAGCCTGTAATCCCAGCACTTTGGGAGGCCGAGATGGGCGGATCACGAGGTCAGGAGATCGAGACCATCCTGGCTAACACGGTGAAACCCCGTCTCTACTAAGAAATACAAAAAATAGCCGGGCGAGGTGGCGGGCGCCTGTAGTCCCAGCTACTCGGGAGGCTGAGGCCGGAGAATGGCGTGAACCCGGGGAGGCGGAGCTTGCAGTGAGCTGAGATCCGGCCACTGCACTCCAGCCTGGGCTACAGAGCGAGACTCCGTCTCAAAAAAAAAAAAAAAAAAAAAAAAAAAATGAATTTTTTTCTTTTACTTTTTAAACTTTTTTTTAGAAACTAAGATATAAAGCACACACATAAGACTAGGCCTACACAGCGTCAGGATCATCAGTATCNAAAAAAAAAAAAAAAAAAAAAAAAAAAAAAAAAAGTACATCAAAGCGTAACTATAGCTATCCTGAAAGCACATACTGTTATGGGTATTGGGACATCTGGACTTTCCACTGCTGTAGGACTGTATCCTTTGGGGTATCTTTAGGTTGTTTTCTCAACTGTAAACATCGATGACCATGGTTGTGACTGGCAAGGAACATGCCTTGTTAGTCTCAGGATGGAGCTGAACTGAAAATGGCATTACTCTAGCTCTCCAGCGCCACTGCTTCCCCCACACCTCGAAGATGGACTACACGGGAGTGGCTTACACATTAGTCTCTACTAGGGCAGATCCCAGACTTACTCCTTTGTATGAGCTGAATCGTGTCCCTCCAAAAGTCATATGTTGAAGTCCTAACCCCAGTACCTCAGAATGTAACTCTATTGAGAGGCGGATCTTTAGAGAAATTGTCAAGTTAAAATGAGATCATGAGTGTGGCCTTAATCTAATATGAACGACGTCCTTGTCAAAAGGGGAAATTTGGACAGAGACATGCATAGAGGGCAGACAACGTGTTGGGAGGCTGAGGTGGGACGATCGCTTGAACCCAGGAGTTCAAGACCAGCCTGAGCAACATAGCAAGACCCCATCTCTATTTAAAAATTTAAAAACTAACTAAATAAATAAATAGAAAGAAAATAGAAAATGCCCATCGACAAGCCACAGAAAAAGGTCTGGAACAGATCCCTGCTCACAGTTCTCACAAGGAATCACCTTCCCAACAGCTGGATTTTGTCTCCAGAACCATGAGACAATTCATTTCTAGTTTCATCCACACAATTTGTGGAACGTTGCTATGGCAGCCCCGAAAACATGAATACACCACGTGACACGGGCAGTCATCCCTGAGAGGCTGTTCTCATAGCACCTGCCCCACTTCCTGGGCCAAGAGGCTGGATCCTGGATCTGGGAAATGATTTCTAGTCCAGTCGGGTGTTTGTTAGAAACTGAGTCTCCCTCTCTGGCTTGAGCGTTTTCTTTGATGTGAAAGCTTCAGGGACTTTTAATTAGAATCCCTCATTTGTTCACACGGATTAGATGTTGTCTCTTTGAGAAGGTAGTAATTACTCACAGGATTTTTAAATGAATCCCTATATATTTTAAATGTTGCTGTATTTAGTGTGGCTTGTGAATGTCAATAAGATATAACATTTACAAGAAAGAACAGCAGATTCCTTGTTTTGAGTTTCCACCGGAGCAAAGCTGAAGAAAATGCCAAAATAATATGCAAATATTAATATGCCATATGTAAGGCTTCTTGGATTTTTTTTTTTCGGAGCTGTCAACACAATTCAGCCTCTCTGTTGTTATTTCTGGGTGTTGATGATTTTTAATAGAATCCACTCTGAATTTCATTATATTGGGTATGTTCCCAGTGGACTCTAACTCCTCAACATTATTTCTTTGTTTGTTTGCAGGAAATTTTGATTGGGTAGGGAATGATTTCACACAGAATGCTGGAACGGGCCTTGTTATCAACCAGGCAGATGTGAGGAACAACAGAAGCATCATTAAGCAACTTAAAGATGTGTTTGAAAGGGACTGGTATTCACCGTATGCCAAAACCTTACAGCCAACCAAACAGCCGAACTGCTCAAGCCTGTTCAAACTCAAACCACCCTCCAACAAAACTGCCACAGACGATGCAGGCGGAAAGGATCCCTGGAACGTATAACGTGAATAAACAAACTGATAGGACAGTTCCATATTTCATATTTATACATAAAGGACTTGAGGAGAGAAAAAAACACTTTAATATGTCTCTTTTTTTAGGGAAAAAGCACACTTATAAAAAATATTCTCTGAACGACACATAATACCTATCTAACAATATCTTAGCGTCGTGTACACTGAAATTAAGACTTTTGTATTTGTTACCTCTGACAGAGAATGTCATTCTGGCGTAGAAGTTAGTTTTTACATTTGCATACAAATTTTAAGACTTTCATTCCTGCTTCTTTCTAGTTTGAGAACTTTTTCTGCTGACCTACCCGGTCAGTTGTTAGGAAGCTTAGCATGAGATGGGCTCTTTAACACCATTCGGAGAACTGCTAATTTAGAGAGGAAGGTGAGGATTTTTGCCTTGGAGAAGAGACTGATAAAACCAGTGTTTATCCTTGTAAATCGTCTCCAAGACCTACACAGTCAGCTAAGCGTGAACAGCTTACATCTCATGCCAGCCTTCAACACCCTTGAAAAATATCCTTTTCTGTCTTGCTCATTTTCTTCTTATACCATAGATTTTATTTGGTATCATTTTCTCTTCTCACAAAATGTTCCTATTATATTCTGTATTCAACCTCAACATTACTTCTAACTATGATAACATCTTTTGAAAACCTACAAATTTCTCAGAGTGGATACTACATGGAAATAGCAGTCTTTCATTTTTACCTTTCAACTGAATCCTTTTTTCCCCTACCGAATTGGTATTTTAAAAAAACGACAGTCAGCAATATATGTCCTTTCTCTCAAGCTCAGATAAATTACGAAATTATGTGGCCACCTGCTTATATCCAGCAAGCTATCAAGTCTGCATTTTGGGAATAAAGTAGTTTTTCACATTTTTGTTCAGTTTATGGTATTATAAAGAAAAGATCTCTATGCTTCAGTGGATTTTAATTTCTTTAGAATCATTATGCTGTTAAGAGTATGCCAGCAAACATTTATAGAGCTATTTAATATACCTTGTGCTATTTAATATACCAAATGCTTTTCAGAGAAATGCAATTTAAATACTGTGCTTAACGTATTTTACTAAGAAACAGAAATATTGAATTATTGTTCTATAATGTAATTGTGTGTTGTTGTTTTATATCTATACAATATATACCCCTGTATTAATGGAGACCATTGCTACACTAGGGAGAGGCATGGCCTCTTCAGAGCCTACAGCAGGTGGCCGGGATGTCCAGTTCCAATGTTATTCCCGACTCTGTGACTCAAAGCAGAGCTTCTCACTGCTTGGCCTCGGGCTTCTCTTGGTAATGTAGATGGTAATACTCACCTACCTCGCAAGGATGTTGTCACGGTAGGAAATATTTATAACTTGTTTTGAAATCAAAAGAACCTATATAAATGCTAAGCATTACAATATATAATCTTTTTCTTGAAATAATCTTTGTCATATCTTGATAGACTCAACACCAGGTCTTCCCCAAGAATCCACAAAGAAAAATAAATTCACAGCTTGCAGTTGCAAATGTGGGTGAAAAGAACACGGCACCACAGAAACCCTGGTAGAGCTCTGGATTGTCAACATTTCAATGGAACATTGTGTTGGGCCGCTCTGGCAGGAATAACATCAACAGAACACCAGACATCGTGCTAGAGCTTGTTCTTCAGGACCGTAATATACATGTATTTTCAGAGCAAGGAAACATTCAATTATTCTCTTTCATTTCTGGAGACTTGATTTCTAAATGCCAAAAAAGTGATCGAGGAGCCTATGAATCTTACCCAATGGATTTACTTAATATAGAAGGGCTATGATAACTTCCCTTCTTGTTATTTGCAAGTATTGCTTCACTAGATATTTAACCAGTTGATCAGGAGAGCTGGAAGGAAGCTGTATTTTTAAGGGTAGAATGTTTTTATGACTAACTGGGAGATTCTCACTGAAATTCCTCATCAATAATAGCCAGCCCATAACACTCTAAATATTTGCCATATACACAATCCACGTTTGAGTTGGGAGTTATAACTCTGCCAGTTATCCCAATAAAGTAAACGTGGTTTTGGCGATGATTTTAAAAAGAAAGTAGGCTGGGTGCAGTGGCTCACGCCTGTAATCCCAGTGCTTTGGGAGGCCAAGGCAGGAGGACTGCTTGAGGCCAGGAGTTTGAGACCAGCCTGAGTAGCATAGTAAGACCCTGCCTCTAAAAAAATAATAAAGAAATAAAGGAAAGAAGGAATCAGAGTAGGAGTGGAGACAAACCTACCAAGTTCACACTCAGACAAACAAAAGCAACCTGGGTTGGTTTTAAAAAGGATGTCTAAAGGGAGAAAAAAACAACCACAAGAACCAAAACTTGTTAGTTCTCAAGTTGTCCCCTGAAGTATTCATCCACAGCCATGGGACACTCACAGGCTTGGTGTCATGGGGCCTCTTCACTGTCACTTATCTGCTGTATGTGCTACGAGAAGAGAATGTCCTCCTTTATGGAATGACCAGCATTGCCATTTCCTTTTGAGGCCTGGCAAAATGCCACCACCAGGAGCTGCATCCCAGGCTTTTCTGCCAAGCAGCAGCAGCAGATGCCTACCAGACACAGCAAGCCCCTAATCAGGGGAGTCTGGGCAGCGGTGGTGACTCCACGGGGCCACACTGTCCCTCTGTGGCAGCCAGGAAAGTGGCCCCCATACCAACAGTGTCCAAAATGGGTTCATGTCTCCCAAGAGAACATTTCATTCTGCAGAACTTTCTCTTTCGTTTGGATGCTTTATCTATCCCTCTAGAGATGGCTTTCCTTTCTTTTAGACTTGGTGTCTGTGCTAAACAAACTATCAACCTCCATTCCTCCCACCCCCCAAATATCCCAGGAATTACTTTTCAGGAGGAAAAGAATGCAAAACAAAAAAACATGTTAATCTGACACCTTCTGATGGATGTCCATGTCCATGCCAGAAATTACGAAGAGCAGGGTGACTACTCCCCATTAACATTCCCAGATTTATTTCCCAAGAGGCAAAAAGGAAAACAAACACAATTAGAGACTATACTTTGGATTTCAGTACCACTAACACTAACTTAGTGCCTTATTTATCCTCAAGTGTTTATTTTAAACAATAATTTATTCTATGAGAACACTTCTCTCTCCTGTGGAATTCAAGATGACCTTCCGATGGGCCTACCAGTTGAAAACTTCCATTAGAGCACGGACAGTTTTTATGCTGCCTGTTCTCTTCCCAAGCCCCATCACCGTATCCCCCCAAATCAAATCATTGCACACACCATCAAAGATCAATACTGTGGGCCTCCACTGCATTGCCACTGGCCACTAGCCTATCAAATAATTGAATCACTGCTTATCCAACCACTGGAGAGGAAGTGGAACGGTGAGATGACATCCATGCTCTGTAAACAACAAGCTTTAGGTACCTGAACCTGATAGAAACAAGGAATGCCGGAAATGTCCCCACTGACTTAAAAGAATCCTGTCAAGAGATGCTGCACAGACTTCCTAGGTCCCGTGGCATGGAGAATGAAAACTAGCGTCTTTATCAAGTCAAAGCAGACAAAGAAACGAAAGGTCTGCAGACACACTTTGCATCTGTGTAACTCTGGGCACCACTTTTCCCATTCGGGCTCTCTCTGTGCTACTGCTTGTCTCATGTCCGATGCAGTTCGTAGTGAGAGGGGTCTGATCACATTTTTGGTTGATCTCACCCTTCGAAAAATGTGGGGGTTTTTTTGAAATGCAGTTAATGGTTTGTTACAAGTGCCTCGATGAACCTGGGATTGATAGAAGCTCATTTCCCGCCAGCCTGTGGCTATACTCAGTGACTCTGATTCATTCTGTTTGTTTTTAGGAACTTTTATTGAACTAAATTCCAGGATGAGGTGGGGGGAAAGACCATAAGAATTTCTGGATAAGATCAGATCCAGGGTCTATCTGTCTCAGGAATTCTATCCTACAATTCACTTTTTTTTTTTTTTCTCCATACGAATGACCACTGGTGTGTGTTTCTGTGTCCAAAATTCATTTCAGTATTTTTAACTTTAGGAATGTAAAATGCTGCCATTACTTGCATAGAACAGTCACTTCCTATAATGAAAGATACTTGGTTATTGTTTATTCAAACTCAGTCCTTACAAACAGCCCCACATATCCTGGACAAATGTTTCATTCCTTTATCTTTCTGTATTTATTCCCAATGATCTGGTGTGCTTTATTATACACCTTTTAAAGGCGGAATTAATATAACTTCCATTTATTTCCAAGGTAGATAAATTAACCTATTTTCAACATTTTCCAATTTGATTTGAATTAGCATCTTTCATTTTCCTTTTCTATGTTGTTAACAAAACAGCTGCTTACCATTTTCACCTTATTGACTTAAATCAACGGAGGCTTTTGAACAGCCCTGAGGTCAACCCCAGTTTGCAGCTTATCTTTCTCATTTGAGAGAACTCCCATCTTTGGCTGAATTATGAAGATGCTGCTTTTTACAGTGACTCAGTGGGTATTCCTCAGAAGTTTCTCGAAGACGTAAAAATGAAATTTTCTTATTTTTGACCCATTAGCAGTCTTGTACTTACAGAGTTCTAAAACTTCGCTGGTCATTTACGCTTCTTTTGGCAATTTGAAAAAAAGAAGTTATATTTAATAGACTATTCCACATTTTCTTTCACTATGTTCAACTACTAAACTTCTAAAGGTATCTTGAATTTTTTAATGTTCGTTTATGTACATAGGATAAACTTGTACCTGGATATAACTATATTATTAACCTTAAGATCCCTAAATAAATTGGTTCGATAAAGGGTTGAATTTGGGGGAATCATTAAAATTCTCAAACCTTTCGTATAACCAGATCTCAGTTTTTTCAGAAGTAAATATTAGATGGCTTTTTCATACTGTGAGATGAGGCATTTCTTTTTCTCCTCAATCTGATCTCAGAAACAAATCAGTCTCTCATCAGTAACCAAACTGTACTGTGGTGAATTCTGAAGAAGGTAGACGCGACTGGTCCAATGGGCCCACTGTTTTGTATATTCACACAAGGAGGCATCTTTGAAACACTATGCCTATCTCTTACAAAAAAAAAAAAAATTTCCAATAAATGTTCATTCTGAGTAAATTATCTTTTAGTGAAAAAAAAAAAAAAAAAAAAAAAACAATCATAGAGACCCCACTACAGAACCTAGTGTTTGCTCAACAAACCCACATTGAATCTCAGGTGTAGAGCACACCTTAACAGCCATCTCAGCCAGCTCCCCCAGTGTGTAAATTCCCTTCCCATTGGGGCACTTAGAAGTTGACAACCTAGAGTCTCAGGATGGCCGAGTGGTCTGAGGCGCTGGGCTCAGGGTGAGACGCTGACAACCTACTTGAGCCAGACAACTTGGAGTGCTTTATATGGTTCCTTTCTCAAGACCCACACAGGATAAAATGTGTTGATTTACTAAAGTAATTTGGATTTGAGGCAGTCTTATCTCTGAAAGGATATGCACAATATGTAATAAGGTGGGTACTCTTTTCATAAAGAGAATCAATATGAGAGGCAGATTTTTTTTTAAAAAACTATCATTTGAGAGGTTAGCAAAGGCTTAGAAGTGAACTTTGAGTCTGCAATAGTCAATAGTATTCTGATTTTATCGGCATTTCTGAATGCTACAATTTTGTGGTTTTTTAAAAATTGGGCTGTTTGATAACAGTCATGTACAAGGAGTCCAATTAAATCATAGTAAGGGTGAAGATTATTTGTGATTTAGTCTTGAGAGATAAATTAGTAAGGAGAAAAGATCTCTTTTTATGAAGTGGATATCTGGCTCTCAAACCCATTCCTTTTGGCTCAGATGTTAAAAAATTATTAATTCCCTTACAGACTCTCCTATTCCCCATGGGCAGAAAATTCTGAAAAACAGATGAGACATTCTGAGCCCCTTGCAAGACAAACACAGATGGTTTCTAATTTAGAGTTTTCCCACACAAATGCACAACAAATCTTGGAAATATGACCTCAATTCCCAGGATTAAAAACATTGAAATTATATGTTACTTTCCAATGTAAGTGGAGGATGAAGATCTTTAAAGACAACTCAGAAAATATCCAATAACATTCAAATCAGAGCGTAATCTACAATTTCACTTGTTATTACTTAAAAGCGAAGACTAGCTGCTTCTTTAAAAGGGGTGAGTTACTAAAGGCAACATCCTAGAAAATGTAATAAAAAGAAGGCAACACTTTATTTTCAGCAAAGTTATAGTACTGATAAAGCACTTTGAAAATCCTCTGTAGGCAAATGTCATTGAGAAACAAAGGCGGGTTTGTCCCCAGTGATAAAGCTCTCTCTTATTCATATTTCATAGGTGGATCTATAGTTTTCCTGGTGTCTCGGAGAGACCCTACCTCCACAGCTCCTGCAGGAGCAAAACTGTACTTTCTGCCGTGTGAGCTGTCTACACTGGCCACAGCTGATTGTGCCAAGGTTCAGTACCTGACCCAAAGAGACTCATTTACAGGCCAGAGGGTGGCCTAAGGAATGGAAGTGTACCTAGCAGTGGTATTCTTTTTTGATGGCACCTGGCCCAACCAGTCACAGCCCTCTTTTAGGGAGTTTGAATACCAGAAGGTAAATGATGAACAGGAAGCGCAGCCAAAATAGACACAGTCACCGTAATGGTGCCTCTGAGAGCAGTGACAGCAGTTACTTCTGCAGTCAAGACAACTTGAGTTCTGGTTGATTTGCCATTTCTGCTCTTAGGTTACTGGAGAAATACTTGATTCCTGAACAATGAGTCTGGACTTTGTAGTTCCTGGGTTGCTTTTTTTTCTTCCTGTGTATTGACATAAATAAACTCACATTAGCTGAAGTAACCTGACTGTGTGTCTGCTCTTTGAAACCTGGAAGGGCCTAACTAACACGACAAAGTGAAAGCCGTCCTCGTTTTTAAGTAGCTTGGAAGGAAAAGAGGAAAGAAAAAGAAACACCGTAGTATACCTTTTGGGTCGGACGGAGACTCATGTCAGAGATCTCCATGGTGAAGCATGTGGATCCATGCCATGAGGGTTAAATATCAAATCAATAGTAATCAAATGTGTTTGACTCACAAAGTGTGTTTGAAACATTGAGCATGGAAATGCAAAAGTTAGGAAATGACTACATGATAGACATAGAGATTGTTAGAGCTGGAGAGCAGAATTAAAACTCTCAAAGCCCAGACCCACTATTTTTCTATATGAGGAAAATGAGGCGTAGAATACACAGAGTGAAGTAGAGACAGATGTGTTATAAATTTAGATAATATTTTAAAATACACAGTCTAATGATTGACTTAACAAATGCAAAAGTTGCTAATAGTATGCTGAATATTTGGTGTAAGTAGGCAGTTTACAGAAATGTGTAGAAGACAGAAGCGAAATCATTCCTGGGGGTCTGATGAAGCAAGGTGGGTCTATTGAAATGTCATAGGAGGAAATGGAGGAAGTGGGGGTAGTATTAAGACATGTTTATCCTGCATGGCTCCCAGCCCAATTTAAGTAGAGATTAGTAATATCAGAAGGTCTAGAGTTAGATGATTTTTAAGATTATTTATTTACTTTGGTGGTGGTATGTTAGATATTTTGTTTCACATTTAGCCTATGGTGGACACTCATTCAAAAGTAAAAAGAATGTCATCAGCTACCATTTAGCATATGGATTGAAAACAAAATTCTGTATTTTGGGCCGGGCGCGGTGGCTCAAGCCTGTAATCCCAGCACTTTGGGAGGCCGAGACGGGCGGATCACGAGGTCAGGAGATCGAGACCATCCTGGCTAACACGGTGAAACCCCGTCTCTACTAAAAAATAAAAAAAATTAGCCGGGCGAGGTGGCGGGCGCCTGTAGTCCCAGCTACTCGGGAGGCTGAGGCAGGAGAATGGCGGGAACCCGGGAGGCGGAGCTTGCAGTGAGCTGAGATCCGGCCACTGCACTCCAGCCCGGGCGACAGAGAGAGACTCCGTCTCAAAAAAAAAAAAAAAAAAATAATTCTGTATTTTGGAGTTTGTCACTCAGCCAGTCAGTTTGTAGTTATTTATATAAAAACGATACAAGAGCTGGAACATTTAAGGAGTCTAAGGTCTGCAGACAGTGATATATTGCTGAATTGTTCCTATGATCATGCAATTTGGGGAGCCTAGTGTGATGGTCAATTGTATGTGTCAAATTGACTAGGCTACAGTCCCCCGTTACTCAGTGACACACAAACTGAGCCAGGTGTTGCTGTGAAGGCTTTCTGTGGATGTCATTAAAGTCTATAATCAGATTTTTTCACTAAGAAAGATTTTCCTCGATAATCTTAAGTGAGCCTCAAAAGGTCTTAAGAGCAGAACTGAGGCTTCCCTGAAGAAGAAATTATACTTGTAGACTACAGCATCCGCTCCTGCCTGAGTTCCGGCTCACCCTTCCTAGTGAGCACAATGGATTGCGGACCTGCCTAGCAACCCCCACAATCACGTAAGCAAATTCCTTTCAATAAATCAATTTCTGTGTGTGTGTGTGTGTGTGTGTATATATACTGGTTCTATGTCTATGGTAGAATTCTGATACGAATAGTAATAAATAATCCCCAAATCTTAGTGGTTTAAAACCACAAAGGATTTTTGTTGTTGTTCACACTACATATTCATCGCGGGTCAGCAGGGGTGCTCAGCTCATCCTGGCCATTTAAAGATCCAGGTTGACAGAGCAAATGTTGCTGGTCACCATGCCAGAGGGAAAAGAGATTGCTGGAGCGTCTTACATGAACTATTAAATTCTCTGACCAGGAAGTAACACATGTCACTTCTGTTTACAACACAATGGCCAGAGCTAGTCACATCATTTTACCTAGCCTAATGTTAAGAAATACAGTCCCACCAGCATTTCTGGAATGGTGGAGAAACCAACACTATACTAGTGTATAGGATTAATGACTAACACAGTTAATTTCAAAAACACAAACTTATCAATGAGCTTCTCATTTAGAGTAAAGACAAATTCCTGAGGACAAAAAGTAAGAAATGTTTAAGAATGATTAGGAACAAAAGAATTCTAAGATCAAAGTGACTCACTGAAGAAGAATGAATAAATGTTAACAGTTCCGTAACATTTACTGTTAGTAGCATTAAAAAAATAAATGCCACGCTCTGAAAATTTACTGAGATGTCAACCAGTTGACTTAATGCTTAAGCAAGTAAAAAAATAGTCACGAATGTAAGTTCAGATAACTTTCTTTAAGGTGGTCCTGGGTTCCAGATATCTAGATAGGTGAACTTCAGTGCCTATCAACCTCTAAAATAACAGATAAATAAGAGCATAACCAAAGAGGAATATTCTCAACTGAGTTTTGTAGGCTTATTGAAAGTCTTTCTACACAAGGAACCTCAGTTTGCCTTTGACTTTCATGAACTCATCTTTTAATGTATAGTATTTCCCTTTACTATGTAGGTTTCCTGGTCATGAATCTTTATTTTCTTTATAATATAAAACTTATTTATTTATTTAATTTTTTTTTGTTTTTTTTTGTTGTTGTTGTTGTTTTTTGAGAAAGAGTCTTGCTTTGTTGCCCAGGCTGGAGTGCAGTGGCATGATCTCAGCTCACTGCAAGCTCCACGTCCCGGGTTCATGCCATTCTCCTGCCTCAGCCTCCCAAGTAGCTGGGACTACAGGCGCCCGCCACCACACCAGGCTAATTTTTTGTATTTTTAGTAGAGACAGGGTTTCACCATATTAGCCAGGGTGGTCTTGATCTCCTGACCTCATGATCTGCCCGCCTTGGCCTCCCAAAGTGCTGGGGTTACAGGCGTGAGCCACCGCGCCCAGCCAAACCTATTTCTTTAATCCGTGTTTCCCACCCCCTTTTAACAAATAATGTGTTTCTTACTTGTGCATTACCAATTTATCTTAAAATTATATCCCTGGAAGCAGAAGGGCTTTTTAACAAGATGTCATATATTCTCCAAAAAACTTATCTTTCATGCATGCTGATTTTAAAGAATCAAGCACATAACAAATAATATTGTGTTTGTTTTATGTGTGAAATGACATACAAGGGAGAACCATTCAATGTGACTAATATTGATTGAACTCCAATTCTGTGCAATCCTGGAGTTGTTGCTTTGGAACAGACAATAATGAACGAGACCTGCCCCTGTCCTCAAGGGGCATCTAATATGAAAAGCAAACCCGAACATGACTATGCAGTTTGAGTAAATAATATTCTAGCACTTGCCTGCCACCGTGTCCTGACCAATCTCATCAGTGGAAGTGTGGTTTAAAGCAATTTAGTGCAGATAAATGTTTCCCCGGAGAGCCAGGAGAGGATGGAACGGTCAGGAATAATGCAATGTGTCAAAACCAGCTGGGCCGCTCACTACAGGGGCACACACTTCTTTACGAACCCAGCTAGGTTGTCCCCCAAAACCTTGCCTCCACTGTCATGAGCTGTGCGTATCAAGGGTTAGGGAGTGGGAGCAGTCCATCCTAGACTGCAGGCAATAGGAGCACATTTTATGGTGAGAATTTTAAAAACAGTAAAATCACTAAAAGTCATCTACTTGTTACTATCACCATCTACCAGCAATTCTAAACAATGTCAGTGATAAAATACCCCTCAGGGAAAAAATTTTTGTTGGTCTGTGTATTAACCAATTGACTACACCCAGAGAGGACAGCTCTCATTGCCCTGCCCTTGGCATACTACTATGCACAAGTGACAGTTTTTGGTTTCTGGAAAGGGTAAAAAAAAATTACATTATTTACCAGAAATCCCAAGGAGAGGCTGGGTGCACTGGCTCATACCTGTAATCCCAACACTTTGGGAAGCCTAGACAGGTGGATCACCTGTCTAGGTCAGGAGTTTGAGATCAGCCTGGCCAACATGGTAAAACCCTGATTCTATTAAAAATACAAAAAAAAAAAAAAAATTAGCCAGGCATGGTGGCGGGTGCCTGTAATCCCAGCTACTTGAGAGGCGGAGGCAAGAGAAGCTTAAACCCAGGAGGAGGAGGAGGTTGCAGTGAGCCGAGATCTGCACTCCAGCCTGGGAGACAGAGAGAGACTCTGTCTCAAAAAAAAAAAAAAAAAAAAGAAAAGAAAAAGAATGCACTGATTTAGCAAATATTTAATAATCATATATTGTATTTCAAGTTCTGTGCTGAGTCCTGGGCACATCAAGATGAATAAGATAGCTCCTCCTCTCACGGATCTCAGAGTTTAGGGGAAAAGGAAACAAAAAAAGTGGGATGCTATGTTAAAAATTTAAATAATATTTCCCTTCCTACAATGATGAAGTAGGTAATGTCAATCAATCCATTTGCTGAAAACAACTAGAAAAGTTGGATTAACATTTTAACCCTACATTTGTTTGAATGCATCAGAGATACACCAAGGTAGGGAGGAAAACTGCATGGTCAAAATCAGAGAGATGCGCATTGAGAGGTGAGTCAACAATTTGCAGCCAAGGGCCAGGCGTGGTGGCTCACACCTGTAATCCCAGCACTTTGGGAGGCTGAGGTGGGCAGATCACGGGGTCAGGAGTTCAAGATGAGCCTGGCCAACATGGTGAAACCCTGTCTCTACTAAAAATACAAAAAAATTGAGCCAGGTGTGGTGGCACATGTCTGTAATCCCAGCTACTTAGGAGGATGAGGCAGGAGAATTGCTTGAACCCAGGAGGCAGAGGTTGCAGTGAGCTGAGATCGCACCACTGCACTCCAGCCTGGGCGATAGAGCAAGACTCCATCTCGAGGAAAAAATAAATAAAAATGCAGCCACTTTTCCTCAGAGCTATCTACTGATTTCAGAAGCACAAATGCTAAACAGAGCTTTCAACAGATGCAAGGGATTGGAAATACAATACTGGAAATCAGACTACTAGGGGAGATGGGTCCTTATAAGACCCCAGGCTTTGGGTTGGGACTCTGATGAATAATACATGAGAAGTACAGATCAGTAAGAAATAGAGAAGCCCTATCAGAAAGCTTCAAATCATGTGTATCTTCTGTTGAATTAAGATGATGTGGGTAAGGCCAGGTGCAGTAGCTCATGCTTGTAATCCTCACACTTCAGGAGGCAAAGGCAGGAGGATTGCTTGAGGCCAGGAGTTTGAGACCAGCCTGGTCAACATAGTGAGACCCCATCTCTACAAAAATAAAAATTAAAAAATTGGCTGGATAGGTGTGGTGGCACACACCTGTAGTCCTAGCTACTTGGGAGGCTGGAGCAGGAGGGTCGTTTGAGCCCAGGAGTTTGAGGCTGCAGTGAGCTATGAACACACCACTGCACTCCAGCCTGGGTGACAAAACAAACAATAAAAGATGACATAGGCTTAGCCATCTACAAGAAGCAAACAAATCTTCTGAGGGACTATAACATTCAAATGATCTTATTTTTTGAATATACTGTTTGGTACTCAATGAAAAGAATCTATTTAATACAAAAATTAACTCAAGATGGATTGAAGACTTACCTAAAACCATAAAACCCAAAACTATAAAACTATAAAACCCAAAATTATAAAAACCCTAGAAGACAAACCTAGGCAATATCATTCAGGACATAGGCATGTGCAAGGATTTCATGACAAAAATGCCAAAAGCAATTGCAACAAAAGCCAAAATTGATAAAGGGGATCTAATTAAGCTAAAGAACATCTGCACAGCAAAAGAAACTATCATCAGAGTGAATATACAACCTACAAAATGGAAGAAAATTTTTGCAAACTATGCATCTGACAAAGGTCTAATATCTAGCATCTTTAAGGAACTTAAATTTACAAGAAAAAAAAACCACCATTAAAAAGTGGGCAAAGGACATGAACCAACACTTCTCAAAAGAAGGCATTCATGTGGCCAACAAGCATATGAAAAAAAGCTCATCATCACTGGTCATTAGAGAAATGCAAATCAAAACCACAATGAGATATCACCTCACACCAGTCAGAACAGCAATTATTAAAAAGTCACGAAACAATAGATGAGTAGCTGGGATTACAGATACCCACCACCACTCTCAGCTAATTTTTGTAATTTTAGTAGAGACAGGGTTTCACCATGTTGGCCAAGCTGATTTTGAACTCCTGACCTCAAGTGATCCCCCCCCAACCTCAGCCTCCCAAAGTGCTGGGATTATAGGCATGAGCCACCGCATTTGGCCTGAAAAAAATTTTTAACACCACAAAATTGTAAAGAAAACATGGGTGACTAAGACGCAAGAAATGAAATATAAGTGTTTTGGAAAAGAAAATGGGTGAGGACCATCCAAGCTGCAGAAGGTGTGAAACAAATGGATGTGGGGATGACTGAGCCAAATCTCAGGTCACATGTTTTTCATTTAGTTATAAGCTAGCTTTCAACCAAGCTATACTTATTTTTATTTATTCATTTATTTTCTCTTGCTATACAGACTATAGGAATATGCTTGTTTTTAAATAAAAACACTGACCATACCTGGGCCACTCTTTTTATTCTTTTATAAGAGTCAACGATAAAAAGTCCTAAGTCAAAAAATCAGCCTCCAATCTAGACAGCGGTTTGGAATATTATTTTTACCCCAGCAATTATCCCCTCTCCTGCCTGATAAAGTAGCTGAGCTGTGAAGTTTCAAAGTGGCACTTACACGGACATAACTGCACTTAGAAAACATGAACTTGAGTTGACATTTTTGAAAACGAATATACAGAGCAGTGAGATGTTTCTTGGTTCCAGAAGGTAAATCCTGAGTGTCAGCATTTGGTTCCTATAACTTACGTGGAAAAATCCCTTTCTGGAAAAACTATAGATCCTGATTAAGAGTCTTTAGAGGAATCAGTAACCATCTCACAACATCACCCTCCTTGTCCTCCCTTCCATCCTGAGTAGGGGGTGGTGCCAGGTGAAACCCTGACCTCACTCACCATGGCGAGAGGCGCCACCAAGACAGAGACAGTCATAGATTGCTGTGTCCCCAGCACTGAGCACAACAGGAGGCTCATACTAGGTATATCATCAACAGTTGTTGAATGAATGAATGAATGAATGAGCCTAATTCATTTTGCTAATGTGTTGCTCTCACGGCCATTTTCTGATGTGCAAATTGAAAGGACATGCCTTTCCATATGAATTGTCCACACATGAAGCTGCCCTTTCAACCATGATGTGGTTTTGGCTAACCCACTTATGTGCACTAGGACCGATCCTTGCAGGATTTTACAGATTCCTGATCAGCTGAGGTTTGAAACCACAAAGCTGTGCCACTGCACACACTCTTCCAGGTGAAACCTCCTGAAGGGACACAGGCAGTTCCTACTCCAGCATGTGATGCCTGCAGAGTTTCCTGGTTCTCATGGCTTGGCCTCAGTGGATGTTGTTGAAATCAGTTGAATTTAGGGACTAGAAAGACCAGCTGGCTGCCATATCTGGGTTGACACCAAGGTTTGGATCCCATTTTTCAGGACACCTTGCAGTGATTGGGCTTAAGGAAGATTCATCCAGAATAACGATACTCAAGTGATTAATGTATAAGCTTAACTACCAACTCATTTACAATGAGAAATTCGACTTCCAACATCAGCCCATCTGCGTATTATTTCTTTATAGGGAAGGCTACCTGGAAAGTCTGGAAGAATCATAAGCTTGCTTGGTAAGTTTGGAAATGCAAGTCAAGGGAGTCATGCGGACATAGGAACATGCCTGCCAAGGAATCCAAGCACCCTACTGACTGGCTGGAGCTGTTTCCCACTCTTGAATGGTGGCATAAATATACTTACAAGGTCTTACTCATTGGGCTTCTCTTTTATTTCTACTGCCTTTTTCCAGGTAGGACTTTGGTTAGAGTTGAGCAAGGCTATTTTTCTGAACTTGAGGCAGTTCAAATCAAGGTGTATAAAGAATCCTCCTCCTCCAACTTCCCTTCGTAATCCCTAAATTAACAAGGATATAGGCAAATGTGGTGGCATGCACCTGTCATCCCAGCTACTCAAGAGGCTGAGGCTGGAGGATCACTTGAGCCCAGGAACTGAAGGTTGTAGTGCACTATGAATATGCCTGTGATGGCACTGCCCTCCAGCCCAGGCAACAATAGTGAGACTCCATTTCTAAAGTATAAAAGAAGGATGTTGCTTTAGAGTGTTGACCTAAAGCAAGGTCTCCTCTGAAAAGTGAGTATGGAACATGTTGTTTCTTCTTTCCCATAATACCCTCTCTAAATCCTATGGTGTAAACCCCTAGGTCTTGGTTGAGTGTAAAGATTGAAAATGGAGGGTGGGGGGGCACCCAAGATGGCCGAATAGGAACAGCTCCAGCCTCCAGCTCCCAGCGTGAGCAACACAGAAGACAGGTGATTTCTGCATTTTCAACTGAGGTACCAGGTTCATCTCACTGGGACATGTTGGACAGTCAGTGCTGGTCAGTGGGTGCAGCCCAACCAGTGAGAGCTGAAGCAGGGCGAGGCATAGCCTCACCTGGGAAGTGCAAAGGGGAAGGGAATTCCTTTTCCTAGCCAAGGGAAACTGAGACACACAACACCTGGAAAATCGGGTAACTCCCACCCTAATACTGCTCTTTACCGAGGGTCTTAGCAAACAGCACACCAGGAGATTATATCCCACGCCTGGACCAGAGGGTCCCACTCCCATGCAGCCTCCCTCATTGCTAGCACAGCAGTCTGAGATGTAACTGCAAGGAAGAAGCGAGGCTGGGGTAGGGGCACCCGCCATTGCTGAGGCTTAATTGGGTAAACAAAGCTGCCAGGAAGCTCAAACTGGGTGGAGCCAACCTCAGCTCAAGGAGGCTTGCCTGCCCCTGTAGACTCCACCTCTGGGGACAGGGCATAGCTAAACAAAAAGCAGCAGAAACCTCGGCAGAGGTAAATGTCCCTCTCTGACAGCTTTGAAGAGAGCAGTGGTTCTCCCAGCACAGAGGCTGAGATCTGAGAATGGACAGACTGCCTGCTAAATTGGGTCCCTGGCCCCTGAGTAGCCTAACTGGGAGACATCTCCCACTAGGTGCAGATTGACACCTCACACCTCACATGGCTGGGTACACCTCTCAGACGAAACTTCCAGAGCAAGAATCAGACAGCAATATTTGCTGTTCAGCAATATTCTGTCTTCTGCAGCCTCCGCTGCTGATACCCAGGCAAACAAGGTCTGGAGTGGACCTCAACCAAACTCCAACAGACCTGCAGCTGAGGGTCCTGACTGTTAGAAGGAAAACTAACAAACAGAAAGGACACTCACATAAAACCCCATCAGTATATCACCATCATCAAAGACCAAAGGCAGATAAAACAACAAAGATAGGGAAAAAGCAGTGCAGAAAAGCTGGAAATTCAAAAAATCAGAGCGCATCTCCCCCTCCAAAGGAATGCAGCTCATCGCAACGGAACAAAGCTGGATGGAGAATGACTTTGATGAGTTGAGAGAAGAAGGCTTCAGTCGATCAAACTTCTCAGAGCTAAAGGAGGAACTATGTACCCAGTGCAAACAAACTAAAAACCTTGAAAAAAGAATGGAAGAATGGATAACTAGAATCCAATGCAGAGAAGTCCATAAATGAACTGAGAGAGATGAAAACCATGACACAAATGCACAAGCTTCAGTAACCGACTCGATCAGTTGACAAATGCACAAGCTTCAGTAACCGACTCGATCAACTGGAAGAAAGAGTTATCAGTGATTGAAGATCAAATGAATGAAATGAAGTGAGGAGAAGTTTAGAGAAAAAAGAGTAAAAAGAAATGAACAAAGCCTCCAAGAAATATGGGATTATGTGAAAAGACCAAATCTATGTTGGATTGGGGTGCCTGAAAGTGACAGGGAGAATGGAACCAAGTTGGAAAACACTCTGCAGGATATTATCCAGGAGAACTTCCCCAACCTAGTAAGGCAGGCCAACATTCAAATTCAGGAAATACAGAGAACACCACAAAGATACTCCTCGAGAAGAGCAACTCCAAGACACATAATTGTCAGATTCACCAAAGTTGAAATGAAGGAAAAAATGTTAAGGGCAGCTAGAGAGAAAGGTCGGGTTACCCACAAAGGGAAACCCATCAGACTAACAGCAGATCTCTTGGCAGAACCACTACAAGCCAGAAGAGAGTGGGGGCCAATATTCAACATTCTTAAAGAAAAGACTTTTCAACCCAGAATTTCATATCCAGCCAAACTAAGTTTCATAAGTGAAGGAGAAATAAAATCCTTTACAGACAAGCAAATGCTGAGAGATTTTGTCACCACCAGGCCTGCCCTACAAGAGATCCTGAAGGAAGTACTAAACATGGAAAGGAACAACTGGTAGCAGCCATTGCAAAAACATGCCAAAATGTAAAGACCATCAATGCTAGGAAGAAACTGCATCAACTAACGAGCAAAATAACCAGCTAATATCATAATGACAGGATCAAGTTCACACATAACAATATTAACCTTAAATGTAAATGGACTAAATGGTCCAATTAAAAGACACAGACTGGCAAATTGGATAAAGAGTCAAGACCCATCAGTTTGCTGTATTCAGGAGACCCATCTCACGTGCACAGACACACATAGGCTCAAAATAAAGGGATGGAGGAAGATCTACCAAGCAAACGGAAAACAAAAAAAGGCAGGGGTTGCAATCCTAGTCTCTGATAGAACAGACTTTAAACCAACAAAGATCAAAGAGACAAAGAAGGCCATTACATAATGATAAAGGGATCAATTCAACAAGAAGAGCTAAGTATCCTAAATATATATGCACCCAATACAGGAGCACCCAGATTCATAAAGCAAGTCCTTAGAGACTTACAAAGAGACTAAGACTCCCATACAATAACTTTAGCACCCCACTGTCAACATTAGACAGATCAATGAGACAGGAAGTTAACAAGGATATCAGGAATTGAACTCAACTCTGCACCAAGCGGACCTAATAGACATCTACAGAACTCTGCACCCCAAATCAACAGAATATACATTCTTCTCAGCACCACATCACACTTATTCCAAAATTGACCACATAGTTGGAAGTAAAGCACTCCTCAGCAAATGTAAAAGAACAGAAATTATAACAAACTCTCAGACCACAGTACAATCAAACTAGAACTCAGGACCAAGAAACTCAATGAAACTACTCAAATACATGGAAACTGAACAATCTGCTCCTGAATGACTACTGGGTACATAACGAAATGAAGGCAGAAATAAAGATGTTCTTTGAAACCAATGAGAACAAAGATACAACATACCAGAATCTCTGGGACACATTTAAAGCAGTGTGTAGAGGGAAATTTATAGCACTAAATGCCCACAAGAGAAAGCAGAAAAGATCTAAAATTGACACCCTAACATCACAATTAAAAGAACTAGAGAAGCAAGAGCAAACACATTCAAAAGCTAGCAGAAGGCAAGAAATAACTAAGATCAGAGCAGAAATGAAGGAGATAGAGACACAAAAAACCCTTCAAAAAATCAATGAATCCAGGAGCTGGTTTTTTTAAAAGATCAACAAAATTGATAGACTGCTAGCAAGACTAATGAAGAAAAGAGAGAAGAATCAAATAGATACAATAAAAAATGATAAAGGGGATATCACCACTGACCCCACAGAAATACAAACTACCATCAGAGAATACTATAAACACCTCTATGCAAATAAACTAGAAAATCTAGAAGAAATGGATAATTTCCTGGACACTTACACTCTCCCAAGACTAAACCAGGAAGAAGTTGAATCCCTGAATAGACCAATAGTAGGCTCTGAAATTGAGGCAATAATTAATAGCCTACCAACCAAAAAAAGTCCAGAACCAGATGGATTCACAGCTGAATTCTACCAGAGGTACAAGGAGGAGCTGGTACCATTCCTTCTGAAACTATTCCAATCAATAGAAAAAGAGGGAATCCTCCCTAACTCATTTTATGAGGCCAACATCATCCTGATACCAAAGCCTGGCAGAGACACAACAAAAAAAGAGAATTTTAGGCCAATATCCCTGATGAACATCAATGCAAAAATCCTCAATAAAATACTGGCAAACCAAATCCAGCAACACATCAAAAAGCTTATCCACCACAATCAAGTGGGCTTCATCCCTGGGTTGCAAGGCTGGTTCAACATACGCAAATCAATAAATATAATCCAGCATATAAACAGAACCAAAGACAAAAACCACATGATTATCTCAATAGATGCAGAAAAGGCCTTTGACAAAATTCAACAGCCCTTCATGCTAAAAACGCTCAATAAACTTGGTATTGATGGAACATATCTCAAAATAATAAGAGCTATTTATGACAAACCCACAGCCAATATCGTACTGAATGGGCAAAAACTGGAAGCATTCCCCTTGAAAACTGGCACAAGACAGGGATGCCCTCTCTCACCACTCCTATTCAACATAGTGTTGGAAGTTCTGGCTAGGGCAATCAGGCAAGAGAAAGAAATAAAGGGTATTCGATTAAGAAAAGAAGAAGTCAAATTGTCCCTGTTGGCAGACGACATGATTGTATATTTAGAAAACCCCATTGTCTCAGCCCAAAATCTCCTTAAGCTGATAAACAACTTCAGCAAAGTCTCAGGATACAAAATCAATGTGCAAAAATCATAAGCATTCTTACACACCAATAACAGACAAACAGAGACAAATCATGAATGAACTCCCATTCACAAGCGCTTCAAAGAGAATAAAATACCTAGGAATCCAACTTACAAGGGATGTGAAGGACATCTTCGAGGAGAACTACAAACCACTGCTCAATGAAATAAAAGAACACAAACAAATGAAAAAACATACCATGCTCATGGATAAGAAGAATCAATATCATGAAAATGGCCATACTGCCCAAGGTTATTTATAGATTCAATGCCATCCCCATTAAGCTACCAATGACTTTCTTCACAAAATTGGAAAAAACTGCTTTAAAGTTCTTATGCAACCAAAAAAGACCCCGCATTGCCAAGACAATCCTAACCAAAAGGATAAAGCTGAAGGCATCACGCTACCTGACTTCAAACTATACTACAAGGCTACAGTAACCAAAACAGTATGGTACTGGTACCAAAACAGAGATATAGACCAATAGAATAGAACAGAGTCCTCAGAAATAATACCACACATCTACAGCCATCTGATCTTTGACAAACCTGACAAAAACAGGAAATGGGGAAAGGATTCCCTATTTAATAAATGGTGCTGGGAAAATTGGCTAGCCATAAGTAGAAAACTGAAACTGGATCCTTTCCTTACTCCTTATACGAAAATTAATTCAAGATGGATTAGAGACTTAAATGTTAGACCTAAAAACCCTAGAAGAAAACCTAGGTAATACCATTCAGGACATAGGCATGGGCAAGGACTTCACATCTAAAACACCAAAAGCAATTGCAACAAAAGCCAAAATTGACAAATGGGATCTAATTAAACTGAAGAGCTTCTGCACAGCAAAAGAAACTACCATCAGAGTGAACAGGCAACCTACAGAATGGGAGAAAATTTTTGCAATCTACTTATCTGACAAAGGGCTAATATCCAGAACCTACAAACAACTCAAACAAATTTACAAGAAAAAAACAAACAACCCCATCAAAAAGTGGGCAAAGGATATGAACAGACACTTCTCAAAAGAAGACATTCATATAGCCAACAGACACATGAAAAAATGCTCATCACTTGCCATCGGAGAAATGCAAATCAAAACCACAATGAGATACCATTTCACACCAGTTAGAATGGCAATCATTAAAAAGTCAGGAAACAACAGGTGCTGGAGAGGATGTGGAGAAATAGGAACACTTTTACACTGTTGGTGGGACTGTAAACTAGTTCAACCGTTGTGGAAAACAGTGTGGCAATCCCTCAAGGATCCAGAACTAGAAATACCATTTGACCCAGCCATCCCATTACTGGGGATATACCCAAAGGATTATAAATCATGCTGCTATAAAGACACATGCACACGTATGTTTATTGCAGCACTATTCACCACAGCAAAGACTTGGAACCAACCCAAATGTCCATCAATGACAGACTGGATTAAGAAAATGTGGCACATATACACCACGGAATACTATGCAGCCATAAAAAAGGATGAGTTCGTGTCCTTTGTAGAGACATGGATGCAGCTGGAAACCATCATTCTCAGCAAACTATCTCAAGAACAGAAAACCAAACACCACATGTTCTCACTCATAGGTGGGAACTGAACAATGAGAACACTTGGACACAGGAAGGGGAACATTACACACCAGGGCCTATTGTCAGTGGGGAGCAGGGAGTGATAGCTTTAGGAGATATACCTAATGTAAACGACGAGTTAATGGGTGCAGCACACCAACATGGCATACGTATACATATGTAACAAACCTGCACGTTGTGCACCTGTACCCTAGAACTTAAAGTATAATTAAAAAAAGAAATATTGACCAGAAAAATAGAAAATATTTAAAAACTGATTCATATTTATTCTTTATTACATTAAAAATGAAATTGATGTATTAATGACTATAGAGTTTTGAGTGGAAATGTTATAACCAAAGAATTTTTCTATTTTACCCTGAAATCTTGTTTGTTCGACTTATGAAGAAATAGATAATCATTATCAGATATGTAAGGACTCAGGAAATATTCTACCTTTGGGCCCAAGCTGAAAATATTTCTCAAACATGTATTGACAATTTAAAACCCTCTCTACATGTGTCAAAACATCCCTTTGTACCTCCATAAATATGTACCACTATATGTCAATTAAAACTTTTTAAAAATTGAAAAAATAAAAAGATTGAAAATGTGCCAGGACTATCCCAGGTCATTAGAGAAATGCAAATCAAAACCACCGTGGGATACCATCTCACACCAGTTAGAATGGCGATAATAAAAAAACAGGAGACAACAGAGGCTGGCAAGGATGTGGAGAATAGGAACGCTTTCGCAGTGTTGGTGGGAGTGTAAATTAGTTCAACCCCCTTAACTACCTCTTCCATCCACTACCTTGTACCTACTTTCACAATGGTGGGACCACCCTTCCAACCCACTAATCACCCACACCAGAAACCTGTGAGTTACCATTGTCTCCCCATCACCCACAGGCAACAATTTTTACTGCTCTAAATTATTTCCAAATATATTCATCCTGTACACCCCCAGTGCTTTTGTGTAGCACCTCTCATGCCTATCATCTTTTCTTCTGGTTTCTGAAACAATCTTCTTGCCTCCAATATTGCTTGCATCCAAGACGACTCAAGAGAGCCCTTCCCAACATATTCATTTGACCACAGACTGACTGCTCTAAACATATTTTGCTGGTGCCCCAATTTGTGGCAGGATAAATTCTCATTTCCCTAGCCTGACACATCAAGAGTTCAGACCTAGTCTCAGCCCCTCTCCCACTCATCCTGTGCCTTCTCCAGAGGCCTCCCATACTGCACACACCCCTGGCCTCCATAGCTACTTGTTCTTCCCTGGATCTTTCTCTCTTTCATAAATTTCCATGCTGTTTCCTCAGCTGAAGCCCCCCTTTCACTGTCGCTGCTGGCCAATGCCTACTTGTCTTTAGAACTTGTACCAGGCATACTCTTTTCTGCCTTGACCTCCTTTCACATTCTTCGTGCTGGGTCTGGAGTCCCCAGTCCTAGCCTTTACCACCTGGCTCACTACAACATGAGTGGTGTGCTTCAGGACCCCAGCAGACTGGGGGTGGTCTTTGAAAGCAGCACTGTCTTATCCCTGCTTGCCCAAAGCTCAATAAATGTTGGAAAATAAATTAATAAATAAGTGTACCCATTATAGTGAAAGCTATTCTAGAACTATGGTATTACAGAAATACAGATTTGAGTATTAGTTCTGCCACTTATTAGCTGTGTGACCTTGGGTATGTCAATCTCTCAGAACCTCTTTCTTCACCTGAAACAAAGGCATCATAGGAGATTCATTAGAGGCTTAATTTTGTCCATCTTCAGTCGTGCACCTGAAAGGTCTTAGGACACAGTGTCGCTTGTGTGGTGCAACCAGGCCTCCCTGAGACCACACCCTAGAGTCACCGTGATGGCATGGCAATAGTCTTAAATTTCCCTTATGATTATTCTTTGCCTTTTTTTTTTTTTTTTTCCGAGTTGGGGTCTCACTCTGTCACCCAGGCTGGAGTGTGGTGAAGCAATCACAGCTCACCACAGTCCTAAACTCCTGGCCTCAAGTTATTCTCCTGCCTCGGCCTGCCAAGACCTTTACAATTATTCATAAATAGTGTCTTGGTGACATCCACAAATGGATAGTCACACATTCTGTGATCAGTTTTGCTACTCTTTTCCAGCAGATAATTCATTTCCAAATAATTGCTCCTCACTTCACGTTGGCCTCCAATTGACTGACTAAAAGTATGATCTTCACTGGGAGATAGATTGGGTTTTGAACATCATTTTCACAAACATACATAAAGGCATGTTAGCCTCAGCTCCTGTAGCAAGGGCTGTGGACAGGCTTTTCCCAACCTTCAGGGCTGTATCACTGACAGAATCCCTGGTGTCATCTGTCACCTAAAATCTACGATCCGAGTGCTTGAAATGTGAGCTCCTGTCCTCCTCCCCTCAGGAGGGCGATGGTCACTACAGAGCAGCCTCCATAAGCACTGCCTTATTTCCCATCCTGGTCTTTTTTCCTCTTTTCATGCCCTGCTCCCTTTTCTTTCCTATGAAAGTGGGGTGTCGGGGGACTAGGGACATGTGCAGAGAGAGACTCTCTGGCCTCTTTGCTGTCTTTTGTCCCCTTCCCTCTCGCTTCTGTCCAACTCAAATAAGGCTCAGGAAAACCAAGAATGCAAATCCTCATAGGCCACTTAAGTGGAATCCAGCAAATGTTAGGACACTAGAAGCACTGGTAGGATGGGTCTAAGTTAAGAAGCATAGAGCCAAACGTGGTGGCATGCACCTGTCGTCCCAGCTACTCAGGACGCTGAGGCTGGAGGGTCACTTGAGCCCAGGGGTTGAAGGTTGTAGTATACTATGAATATGCCTGTGTTGATTGTTCTCACCAAATAGTTACTGGTTTCTTCCAGAATGAGTGACTTCGGAAAAAGCAAAGCGTAAGTGGTAAAATCTTTTATGACCGAGACTCAGAAGTCATACATGGTCATTTCCAACATATTCTATTCACCAGAAAGGATGATTAAGCTGGATATACTTTCAAGAAGAAGAGAATTAGGGTCTATGAAAAGACTTCAATAAGTTTGTGAAATATGAAAATAAAACACAAAAATATAGAGACTTTCTCAACATAAGCTTCATCAAGTTGAAGACACTTTTATAAGCAATAATACCGGCCCTACAAAAACTAAGGTCCTGGGAATTTCACCATGTCAAGACAGTCTTTTTTACATTATTAACTGAAGAAAAATGGGTGTCCTTTCAAGTTTTTTAAAAATCAGGAAAGAAAAAAGTTAGTGGCAGCCAAATCAGGGCTAAAAGATGGATGCTTAATAATTTCCCATTGAAACTCTGGCAAAATTGTCTTTTTTTTTTTTTTTTTTTTTTGATGAGAGAAATGAGAAGGAACATTGTTGTGGCAGAGAAGAATTCTCTGGTGAAGTTTCCTGGAAGCTTTTCTTCTAAAGCTTTGGCTAACTTTCTCAAAATACTCTCATAACACCTGTTACTGGGGTTTTTTGTTTTGGGCCCTCTGGAAAGTCAACAAGCAAAATGCCTTGAGCATCCTAAGACACTGTTGCTATGAGCTTTGTTCTAAACCAGTCACCTTTTGCTGTGACTAGACCACTTTCACCTCTTCATAGTCATCGCTTTGACTGTGTTTTGTCGAAGATTTCACTGGAACAGCTGTGTTTGATCTCCTCTTACAATTATTTGAAGAGATGCTTCAAGATCTTGATTCCACTTATGTAAAATTTCAGTTGAAAGCTCTGCTCTTGTCTGCAACTGACCTGGGAACAAGAATTTTCAAATCTATTGAGTG
This sequence comes from Theropithecus gelada, assembly GCF_003255815.1. NCBI lineage: Eukaryota > Metazoa > Chordata > Mammalia > Primates > Cercopithecidae > Theropithecus > Theropithecus gelada. Next base: position 215,875,289 of record NC_037668.1, on the reverse strand, counting down.
GAAAATTTTTCAAAATTGTGTAAATTTAACCAATTGAGATGGCTATGGTGTTGGCTGTTTATGCTGTTGTCATTTCTAAAGCAGGGCATGAACAAGATTGATTTTTTTTCTTCTGGTGAATTAATGTGAATTGTCTGCCACTGCAGGCTTTATCTTCAATATCTTATTATCCCTTCTTCAAATGAGTGACTCATTTGTAAACTTGCAAATGTTGGGGGGCATTGTCCTCATAAACTTGTCAAAGAATCAGTGATTTTACGATTCTTTCACCCCAAATCGCCATAAATTTGATGTTTATTCTAGCTTTAATTTTAGCAGAATTCATGTTCCTCTAATGGGACCTCTTTTCAAATTGATGTTTTAGTTTTCTTATTATAATTCCTCAAATTAGATCCTGTTCAGACATGTTATAACAAGTTAGTACGAGTGCAAAATATTTTTGAAATCTATGCAAAAATATGCATTTCCCATGTACTTTTTGAAGATCCCTCATGCTTTTTGAGTTTCAAATAATTTTGAACATATTTTTAGACTACCGCAAGAAAATTATCTATAGCACCGAATTTCAGATTTATCAACCTTGTGGTAAGTATAACAACCAATGGAAATTCCAGATAGGCAGCTTAGCTACTGAAATGGAATTGGAGTTAAATGATTGTAGAGGTATCAGTAAAGACCTGCAGGCATTGAAAAGCATTTACAAATTTAGAAATAAAAGAACAGGATTATATGTACCATTTAAGAGGAGGAAGAAGAGAGAAGAGATATCGGGGGAAAAAAAAAGAACACAGAGAAGGACCAATAATAGCAAATGTTATTATGTAAAACTTAAGGACAGTGAAGCCATTTCTGTTCTCCATAGGAGCACTGACATTTCCTTGTCAATAGTATCATTGAAACACCTGCTTCCATTTCCAACATCCTGTCTTTGTGAAACAGCGTTTTTTGCAGTGACAGCAACCAAAATAAGATTAGGGAGTAGACTGGACATAAACACTACATTTTGGGTGTCACTGTCTCCCATCACCCCCGATGGAACTGTCTACTCACAGGAAAACGAGCTCAGGGCTCCCACTGATTCTACATTATAGTGAGTTGTATAATTATTTCATTATATATTACAATGCAATAATAATAGAAATAAAGTATGCAATAAATGTAATGTACTTGAATCATCCTGAAACCATCCCCCTGCCCGGTTCATGGAAAGGTTGTCTTCCATGAAACCAATCCCTGGTGCCGAGAAGATTGGGGACTGCTGCAATATAGGAACAACAACATAGAGAGAGGAAATCATGAAATTTATCACATCTTTAATAATATGCGCCCTGATAGTATACAGAATACACTAATTACATTCATTCATTCAAGTATCAACCAATACCTACAAACCACATACAAATGCCTTAACTCTTTCAGGAGAACAGTGAACAAAAGAGCAAGAGAGACAGCAAGTTAAAAATATACATGCATGATTATCACGGCAAGACCCCATCTCTATTTAAAAAAAAAAAAAAAAAAAAAAAGCTACACACACCCCCCAAGTAGTAATGAGTACTAAGAAAAAATGATGGCCAGGCGCAGTGGCTCACGCCTGTAATCCCAGCACTTTGGAAGGCTGAGGCAGGTGGATCATGAGGTCAGGAGATCGAGACCATCCTGGCTAACACTGTGAAACCCCGTCTCTACTAAAAAATACAAAAAGTTAGCCGGGCGTGGTGGCAGATGCCTGTAGTCCCAGCTACTCGGGAGGCTGAGGCAGGAGAATCGCTTAAACCCGGGAGGCGGAGCTTGCAGTGAGCTGAGATGGTGCCACTGCACTACAGCCTGGGTGACAAAGCAAGACTCTGTCTCAAAAAAAAAAGAAAGAAAGAAAGAAAAGAAAAAAATGAAGAGTGAGAGGAGAAAGAGACAGATAAGTTAATTCATGGAGAATGATCAAGTAAGTTTTTCTGCAATTATAGTAGTTACCATTGTAGGTTTTAGAATCAGATAGGCACCAGTTTTAATCCTGGCTCTGCGTCTTATAGCTGAGTGTCCCATGGACAATTTATTCCACTATAAAAATTTCAGTTTTCTAATTTATAAATGTTTCTTATTAGAAATAAAAGCACATGAACAAACATAAACATACGTAAAGTATCAAGAACAGAAAAATGATGAGACTAATGAATCAAGAATGGTTATAAAAATGAAGATAATAAAACTGCCAAACTTATTAGACAATTCTGAAGATTAGGAGATAAATATGCAGAAAAAGTTTAGCATGTCATGTGGCATGTAGTTAGCTCATGGTAACTACAATTATTTATCCTCATATTACAAAGGGAAAATATGTATCATACTTGGGCATTTAAAAAGCTGTGAGACATAATTTTTCAAATAATGCAAACACATAAAGATTTAATTTTATGTTAAATAGTTCCACCTTTAACATTTTTAAAAGAGATTCCTTGAAAGCATATGTCAACAAGCATCTCATGTAATGCTTTCTGCTTCTTAACCAAAGTTTAGAGGAATTTAATATTAAATCAAACTCTTAAAATGTAGTTATGTTAAAGAAACTAGTTAAGGCAAGAATAAGCACAAGTGTTTTAACTTCTCCAAAGCTGCTTAAGCATTTCAACTAAAAACTCATTTGTCTTTTAAATACACAGGATTCTGTTTAGAAAATTTTTAACTAGAAAAAGTTGGAATTCTAAAGTAATAAGTGCAGAAGGCCATAAAGATTTTGTGCAGCTTTTAATTGAGATGTCAACTGCAGGGTGGGAGGAACATTCTCTGAAGTTTGCTTTTATAAGACTTATTTTTTATTAACAGCAATACAGGGCAACTCATTCAGGTTGAATGTTGAAGGTAAAATTTAACTTAAAGTTTTGTCTAATTTTTAAGCATTTCGCAGCAACAAAGAAGAGCCCTGGACCAGATGGCTTCACTGTTGAATTCTACCCAATGTTTAAAGCAGAATTAACACCAGTTTTCCTCAAACTCCTTCAGAATGTTGAAGAGAGGGTAATATTTTCTAACATTCCATGAAGCCAGTACTCTGACACCAAGCCAAAGACACCATAAGAAAACTACCAGCAAACATCCCTTACAAATGCTGATGCAAAAATCCTCAACAAGATACCAGCAATTCAAATTTAGCAGCACATTAAAAAGATTATACACCATGAATGAGTATAATTGACTCCTGAAATAAAAGCACATTGCAACACATGAAAATCAGTGTAATACCACATTAAGAAAAAAATCTGTGATCATCTTAAAGAAAAAGCACTTGTCAAAATTTAACCCATGTTCATGATAAAAGATACTTATAAACTATAAAAAGAAAGAAAACACCTTAACATAATATGTTATACTAAAAAAAAAAAAAAACAATAACAACAAGACAGCTAACATTATGGTGAAAAACCGAAAGCTTTTACCCTAAGAGCTAAAACAAGGATGCCTGCTTTTGCCACTTCTATTTAATATAGTCCTGAAGGTTCTAGTTAGTTATAAAGATAAGGCAAGTAAAAGAATAAAAGATATTCCAATTTTTTAAAAAGTAAAATTATCTATTTGCAGATGACATAAATCTTATATATTAAAAATCTTGGCCGGGTGTGGTGGCTCACGCCTGTAACCCCAGCATTTTGGGAGGCCAAGGCGGGCGGATCACAAGGTCAGGAGTTTGAGACCAGCCTGGTCAACATGATGAAACCCCATCTCTACTAAAAATACAAAAAATAGCTGCGCATGGTAGCAGGCGCCTGTAATCCTAGCTACTCGGGAGGCCAAGGCAAGAGAATCGTTTGAACCTGGGAAGCGGAGGTTACAGGAAACCAGCCTGGGTAACAAGACGAGACTCCATCTCAAAAAAAAAAAAAAAAAACTTAGTTTCTGTGAAATAAACTGTCAGATGCAATAAATAAAATTCAGCAAAGCTGTGGGATACAAAATCAATATACAAAAAATAGTTGTATTTCTATAAACTATCTGAAGAAGAAATCAAGAAAACAGTATCATTTATGATAGCATCAAAAGAATACTTAGAAACCAACTTAATCAAGGAAATGAAAAACCTGTACGGTGAAAACTATAAACATTGCAGAAAGATATTAAACATGACACAAATAAATGAAAAGACATCATGTGTTTATGGACTGAAGATAAAACCTTGTCAACATGCCATTGTTATCTATAGTCATCTACGGATTCAATAAAATCCCTATAAAAATCCCAGTATTTGCAAAAATAGAAAAACCTATTCTAAAATACAGATGAAGTCTCAAAAAAAAAAACCCAAGTAGCCAAATCAATCTTAAAAATGCGGCTGGGCGCGGTGGCTCAAGCCTGTAATCCCAGCACTTTGAGAGGCCGAGACGGGCGGATCACGAGGTCAGGAGATCGAGACCATCCTGGTTAATACGGTGAAACCCCATCTCTACTAAAAAGTACAAAAAACTAGCCGGGCGAGGTGGCGGGCGCCTGTAGTCCCAGCTACTCGGGAGGCTGACGCAGGAGAATGGCGTGAACCCGGGAGGCGGAGCTTGCAGTGAGCTGAGATCTGGCCACTGCACTCCAGCCTGGGCGACAGAGCAAGACTCCATCTCAAAAAAAAAAAAAAAATGAACAGTTAGAGGACTAAGACCTCCTGGTTTCAAACTTACTGCAATGCTTCAGTACCCAAAACAATGTTGTACCAGCATAGAGACAGACATAAAGACCAATGCAACAGAAATAAAGAACCAAAAATTATGGTCATGATATTTAACAAAGGAGCCAACACTATTCAATGGGGAAAGGACAGCATTTTTTAGTGTTAGAAAAAAAATAGATATTCACATGGAAAATAATGAAGTTGGACCCTTACTTTACACCATATAAAAAACTTTATTCAAAATGGACCAAACATCTAATTGTAAGAGCTAAAACTATAAAACCCTTAGAAGAAAACATAGGGCAAAAGTTTCATAACATAGAATCTGGCAATAATTTCTTGGATATGACAGTGAATGCACAATGACGAACAACGAAAATACATAAAAAACTTCACCAAAGTTAAAAACTTTTATGTGTCTGAGGATACAATCAATAGACTGAAATACAATATTCAGAGAGGGGGAGAAAATATCCACACATTATATATCTGATAAGTAATCAATATCCAGGCTATATAAAGGCCTCAGCAACGACAACAAAATAATCAAATTTAAACATAAGCAAAGCTTTTAAAATATACATTCCTTTACAGAAGATATGCAAATGACCACTAAGCACAGGATAAAGTGCTCAGCATCACTAATCATGAAAATGCAAATCAAAACCACAATGCAATACCAACTGACACATATAAGTATGGCTTCCATCAAAAAAACCAACCACAAACCAGAACAAACAACAAAAGCCCAGAAAACAGCAAATGCTGGATGTGGAGAAGTCAGAACTCTTGCACACTGCTGGTGGGAAAGTAAGACGGCACAGCCACTGTGGAGAACAGTAATCAGCATACAATCCAGTAATTCCACTTGTGGGTATACACCCAAAAGAATTAAAAGTGGGAATTTGCACAGATACCCATGTTTATAGCAGCATTCACAATAGCCAAAGGGTAGAAAAAGCCCAAATGTCCATCCACAGATGAATGAATGGGTAAGCAAATATGGTCAATACACACAATGATATTCAGTGTTAAAAAGAAAAGAAATTCTAATACATCCTACAACACAGATAAACTTTGAAAAGATTAAGTACAATAAGCCAGACACAAAAAAAGCAAATACCATACGCTTCCATTTTTATGACGTAGCTAGAGCAGTTAAATTCATAGACACAAAAAGTAGGATGGTGGTTGCGAGGGAATGGGGGGAAGGGAAACTTTGGGGAGCTATTGTTCCACGGATACAGAGTTTCACTTTGGGATAAAACGGGTTTGGAAATGGAAAGTGGTGATAGTTGCAAAACAATGTATTTGTACTTAATGCCACTGAATTGTACACCTCAAAATGGTTAAAATGGTAAGTTTTCTGTTACACATATTTTACCACAATATTAAAAAAAGCAAATATTTTAAAATCTACATTTTTCTTTGAACTGTTTCTTTACATCCTTTGTCCATTTTTCAATTTGGTTTCTGGTCTTTTAATAATTTAGGGTAGCTTTATATATATTATACACAATATACTGTATATATTATATACAATATGCTGTATATTATATACTGTATATAGTTATACAGTATATAATGTGTATACAGTAATTATACAGTATATATGTATATATAATACAGTATATATGTAATAAATTATATACAGTATATAATACAGTATATATGTAATAAATTATATACATATATAAATTATACAGTATATATGTATATACTGTATACTGTATATAATTATATACAGTATATAATAAATGTGTATAATTATATACAGTGTATATAGTATATTATATTATATACTATATGTAATATATATTACATATTATATATAATACTGTATAATAGTATATATTATATATTTTACCACTATATATTATAATGTTATATATATTATATATCTATTATATATTATCTATATTTTATATTATAGATAATATATTTTATATATATATTACCCAAATTAGCTTTTTGTCATGTATGTTGCAGATCTATTTCCCCTGTCTGTTGACTTTTGACTTTGAGGGATTTTTCTGTCATAGAAAGTTTTCATTTTTATGGAGTCAAATGCATCAGTCTTCTATTCAATGACTTCGTCACGGGTATGGTGTTCCAGTTTAGGATGATAAAGAAGTTGTAGATATGGATAAAGGGAATGGTTGTACAACACTGTTAATATACTGGATGCCGCTGAACTGTACATTTAAACATAGTTAAAATGGTAAATTTTACGATATGTATATTCTACCACCAAAAAAGGACCAGGCTTAGATGTTTACATGTTAGGGGTTTGGAGTACCTCTAACATTTATAAATTAGAGCCCTGGAGGGGGAATAAAACACCCACATAAGAAAATATGGACTTCATAAATCTCCATGGCACCTCACAAGCCCTGCAGCAGAGGCTGTCTGGGAAAGCAGAGGTGGAAAATGTCACAAACTTGAGGTCAGTGTGAGACCTCCCATCCCCTACTCTTGAACCAGATGGAGGAAGGCGTGCATGCAGGCTGACCTGGAGCGATGAGATGGGGGTGGCAGAACAGTCCGCCATGAGCCTAGACCGTAAGTGCTCTCACATGCTCTCAGGCATGTATCAAACCAAGAAAGCAGGCTAGGAGGGTAACACATCCCCCTGTATACAGGGAGCCATGAAATATCTGAGCCAAACAAGTGATCCACAAGAGGACAGAATCAGTGTTACCTTTACACAGTGACCTGGCTCAAATAATTCCAGGTTGTCATTAACCAGGCCAGCTCCTGTTTCTCTCTGAGGTAGGTATAGTAGAGGGGGTACAGTGCAAGTTGAGGATAATGGAATAGAAAGCATGGTAGTATTTCTTCTAACTCTGTTATAAATAAAAAGTAAGGCCAGGCGCGGTGGCTCACGCCTGTAATCCCAACACTTTGGGAGGCTGAGGAGGGTGAATGATGAGGTCAGGAGATCGAGACCATCCTGGCTAACATAGTGAAACCCTGTCTTGACTAAAAATATAAAAAATTAGCTGGGCATGGTGGCAGGCGCCTATAGTCCCAGCTACTCGGGAGGCTGAGGCAGGAGAATCGCTTGAACCCAGGAGGCGGAGGTTGAAGTGAGCCGAGATCGCACTACTGCACTCCAGCCTGGGCAACAAAGTGAGACTCCATCTCAAAAAAAAAAAAAAAAGTAAAAGTAAAACATAAATGCCCTTTCTCAGAGCCCAAATGTTAGGTGAAAAAAGGTTTGTCATCGGAGTCATGTGATGTGGACTTTAGCAGAGCAGTACACACATGGTTGTTTATCCTTTCTCTGCATGCTGTGCGCTTTTCCATTTTATAAGGTATCTGATCCACTCATCTCATCATACTAGCTGCAAACAAGGCTGCTGAATGTCACACCAGGTGGCCACCATGCCTGTGAAGGGCAGAAATGGGACAGCCAAATAGCTGGCAGAGGCCAGCTAGGAAGTACCCGATGCCCTTTTCATAGAGTGCTCCACGCTTAAAAGACAAAATAAGCAAATGCCAGGCTGCCTCACTAGTTATCCTCCCAAATAAAAGAAGTTACCCCTCCAGGGAACATGTGTGTGTACACACCTAAGTACATGCACACAGCTACATGCAAAAGGGAAAGGCTGGGAAGGAACCAAATCCACCTCTGAACACCAGTTACTTCTGGGGAAGGGGCAGGTGAAGCCGACTGTCAGCATTACTCACCTTTTCAACTGATGAGCTTGCATCAGTTTTGGCAATTTTTTTTTAAACAGGCAATTCGTACTCCTTGGGTGATCACACAGGCCCTGCAAGACTGAACCACCAACAACCACCTGCACCACTTCCCATGAGGCCAACTAATGACTCCCTTCAAAGCTCAGCCCTCCCACCCACCTCCCAGTCCTGTCCCATGCAGGGGGCTACTGGCCTCCTGGCACACAGGGGTCCTGGCCAAACCCACCCCAGATTCCTGGTGAAACCAGCATGTATCCAAGGACCTTTCCCCAACCTGGGCCATGTGCCCACTGGATAAACATACCTGTGCTTACTCCCCCAGGACAGACACTCCCTTTTCTTACAGTTGGAATGAGGGATGGGGAGATTTGATGGTGTCCTCTACAGGTTGGATGTTAATCTGATGTGGTACTGTTGGAGAAGCTTGCCTGAGTCGGGTACATTCTCAGCCTGTGGTGTGTGCTGCCTCCTCAAGCTGCAGAAGTCCCAGAAGGTAAGTGCTACTGCAACCCCCACGTCCTGGTGAGCAGAGGTCAGGTGATCTGCAGCCGGCCAAACAGCTGCTAAGTGGCCACAGGCTGGATCTGTGTCTCACTTGCAGAGTCCCTGCCTGGCTGCTGGGGCTGCCCTGGAGACTCATCCTGCCACCTCCTCCTCTTCCCTCCACAGCTATACCAGCTTCTATCCATAGCTGCGCTCCAGGTGGGGAACACCTATAGACGCACCAGGGTGCAACTACTCAAAGACTCCAGCGTGCATAAGGGCCCCTGCTCCATGTTGCTCCTATATCCAAGCCCAAGCTTGTCCAAGGCCTTCAGCAAATCCAAGCCTCCCTGAAATCCCTGCTGGGACCAAACTGAGCCCTATGACCCCCACTATACTGGTTAGCTGCCAGTCCCAGCCCCTGCTCCCTCCTGGGTCCCTGTCTATACAGTCCTGAAGTCCTATAAGAATGTTGAGATCCTAAGCTGACTCTCACCCAAGGTGGTCAACAACCAGGGGCCACCAGGGGTACAGAACATACCCAGAGCCTGTAGGCTTAGTGACCTTCCCCCACTACCCGCCATGGTTGCCAGGCTGCAAGGGGGACTCCAGAAACTTGGGAAGCCCGGGCCTGCAGCTGGCATATGAAAAAGAGGCCTGGAAGATCATCACCGTCCATGAAGCCCCCAGATGGAACCAAGTAATTGGGAAATACATGGATGCCAAGCCTGACCCCCACTCAGACCCCGGTGGGAACCACAGCAGTGACTTGCCCTCTCTGCCACTCTGGCTGTACCACTGGAGGGGGAACATCGGGCCCCATGGGAGAGTGGAGACACTAGGTGTGGGCAGAGTCCAGTGGTCACTGTAGGTGAACCTTCCCAACCAGATCCACGCAATGCCATCTCAGGCAGGTGTACACCTGGGCTGGGCAAGGACACCCCTCGGAGGGTGACAGCCACTGAGGAAGGCAGTCACAGAGGCCCCTTTTCCTGTTCTGAGAACAGGTTGGGGGAGTAGAGGGGAATCTCCCCCACCTCCAAGCTGCTTCCAGGAGCTACTTCAAGATGAGGTACTCCCCTGCCTGCCTGTTCCCGTTTGGCCCAATGGGCCATTGCAAACATTCAGAGAACAAAAAGGAGCCTCACCCATTTTCCCTGACACACCAGAGGCAGGTGGATAGGCCCAGGGGACCTGGGGTGGAACCCGTAATGTCTGCCCATCCCCAGGCTATGCTGGCTTCATCTTTGTGTGATGGGGGTGGGGGGAATTACCAAGAGAACATCACACAGGCCATGGATGAGTTCTGCAAGAGCCAGGTAGAAGAGCACTGTCCTGGTGGTGCCCAGCACCCAGCTCACACACATCTCTTATTTGACAGCTTCCCCAAAGCAGGCCTTGAAGTCCAGGCTCCTTGAGAAGCCTGGGGAGGAGATTTTGCAGGGCTAACGGGTCTATCCCCAAAGGTGCCGCCCTCACCAGTCTCATCCTGACAGTCTCGGGTTACTTTTGCCCTGAGATTTTGGAGTGGGGGACAGGGAGACAAGAGACAGTGTCAGTAGCCAACCTTCCAGAGAGCATCGGCCCTCCAGACTGGGGCGGGTCAGACCTCCACTGGGCATTTTTCTCCTCACTGGTTGCCATTTGGGGGAAACAGCACTTGTGAGCACCTGCCCGTCTCCTCAGGTCCTGCCCAGAAACCCCACCTGTGCCTTTGGAGAGAGACTGCCCCGAACACACAGCCCCAGCAACTGCATCTGTGGCCTCCAGGGCTTAATCCCCTTCTCCATGGGGTTCAGTGCCTGTGAGTACACAGTGGGCTTGATTCCTGCCCTCTAGTCCCTGCCAGATACCCCATGCCCACCTCATTAAGAGAATGAGGCCACACGGACACACACAGGCCATCATGGTGAGGGGTGCCTGGGGCCCTACTTGCTCACTCTTTGTTGCCGGCTCAGGGCCAGCTGTCTGGCCACATTCCTACCCTAAGGTGGGACGTTGAGGACATTGTCTGGGCTCACTGACCACTTCTAAAGTTCCAGAAACAGAGGGCCAACTGGTCCCCTGGAAGTTCGGTACATGGGGTAAGCCAAGGCTCGCCTTCAGGAACAGGTTTCCTACCACATAGCTGCCCAAAGCCCAGGGCAGCCTCAGGTTCACGTGAAGCCTTCCTGCCATGTCCACAGCCCATGCTGACCCCTCCTGGAGCCACTGGAATGCTTGTTCCTGGGCATGTGATAAGCCCAAGACAGCTGCAGCCTTGCAGGACCTCTCTGCCCATCTGGCAGCGGCACCCAGAGGGCCAATAGAAAAGAAGTAGGAGGTGAAACCAGATGCCGTAAGGATGCTTTATCAGGTAAAATCACATACTATGAAAATGCTTTAAAGTTCAACAGAAGGAGATATAAAGACACAAAGAAAAATTGCGTAGTGACACATGGCTATCAGAACACACTAAAGAATCCACAGTGCTTCCCCCCTTTACCCAGAAGAGAAGCTGCTAGGCCACCTCCTCCTCAGCAGACTCCTTGAACTCCTCCTCCTCGGCGTGGTGTCCTGGCACTGCTGGTACTCTGCCATAAGATTGTTCACGTTGCTCTCGGCCTCGGTAAATTCCATCTCATCCATACCCTCGTATGTATACCAGTGGAGAAAGGTCTTGCACCTAAACATTACTGTGAACTTCTCCATAATACGCTTGAACAGCTCCCAGATGACCGTGTTATTGCTAATACCAGTGGCTGATATTTCTAGCCCCTTGGGTGGGGTGTCACAGGCGGCTGTTTGTACATTGTGAGGGAGCCGATGAGCACAGTGGCTGCTGTTCTTTTGAAGATTGAGCATCTGTTCATCTACTTCCTTCATGGACATGCTACCTCTGAAAATGGCAGCCACCGTTAGGTAGCAGCCATGACGGGGGTCACAGGCAGCCATCACATTCTTAGCATCAAACATCTGCTGGATAAGTTCAACCACCGTCAGGGCCTGGTAACTGCCGGCTGCCCCAGTTGGTCAGTGGAGCAAAGCTAGGCATGAAGAAGAGCAGCCGGGGAAATGGGACTATGTTCTTGGCCAGCTTGTGCAGGTCAGCATTCAGCTGGCCTGGGAAGCGCAGGCATGTGGTGACCCCACTCATGGTAGCAGGTACCAGGTGATTCAAGTCACCATAGGTGGGTGTGGGCAGTTGTAGGGTTCTGGAACAAATATTGTACAGTGCTTTGTTATCAATACAAAAGGTTCCATGTGCATTTTCTATGAGCTGGTGGATTGAGAGGATGGCATTGTAGGGCCCCACTACGCTGTCTGACACCTTGGGCAAGGGCAGGACGCTGAATGTGTTTATGATCCTATCTGGGTACTTCCTGCATCTTACTGAGCAGAAGGGAACCCATCCCCCACCCAGGGAGTGGGCCAGCTGGAAACCCTGCAGGCAGTGACAGCTCTCAGCCTCCCGCCTCAGTGTCCATCCCCGACTCCATCAGCTGCTCACTTTTTGGATAGTACCCCGTGGCCCAGTTGTTCCCGGCCACACTCTGACCTGTAAGACAGTATAGCCAGTCACTCGACGGCCAGGTATATGCTCAGCAGTGGTCACTGCCACAATGCAAAAAAGGCCAAGTGTCATGCGTGAGGTGAAAGCACCATTCACCGTACACATGGAGCAGGTGGACCCCCTCCCCTAAAGTTACAGGACAGCAGCACCCCTGTCAGAAATTAAGCCAGTAAAGCACCAAAAGCAATAGGAACAAAAGCCAAAACTGACAAATGGGATCTGATTAAACTAAAGAGCTGCTGCACAGAAGAAACTGTCAGAGTGAGCAGACAACCTACAAAATGGGAGAACATTTTTACAATCTATCCATCTGACAAAGGGCTAATATCCAGAACCTACAAAGAACTTAAGTTTACAAGAAAAAAACAACCCCATCAAAAAGTGGGTAAAGAATATGAACAGACACTTCAAGACATTTATGCAGCCAACAAACATGAAAAAATGATCATCGCTGGTCAGAGAAATGCAAATCAAAACCACAATGAGATATCTCACGCCAGTTAGAATGGCAATCATTAAAAAGTCAGGAAACAACAGGTGCTGGAGAGGATGTGGAGAAATAGTAACACTTTTACACTGTTGTTGGGAGTGTGAATTAGTTCAACCATTGTGAATGACAGTGTGGCGATTCCTCAAGGATCTAGAACCAGAAAATACCATTTGACCCAGCAATCCCATTACTGGGTATATACCCAAAGATTATAAACCATTCTATATAAACACATGCACACATGTTTATTGCGGCACTGTTCACAATAGCAAAGACTTAGAACCAACCCAAATGCCCATCAGTGATAGACTGGATAAAGAATGTGGCACATATACACCACGGAATATTATGCAGCCATAAAAAACGATGAGTTCATATCCTTTGCAGGGACATGAAGCTGAAAACCATGCTCAGCAAACACAAGAACAGAAAACCAAACACTGCATGTTCTCACTCATAAGTGGGAGTTGAACAATGAGAACACATGGACACAGGGAGGAGAACATAAGGCACAAGGGCTTGTCAGGGGGTGGGGGAAGAGGGAAGAGACAGCATTAGGAGAAATACCTAATGTAGACGACGGGTTGATGAGTGCAGTAAACCACCATGGCACATGTGTACCAATGTAACAAACCTGCACGTTCTGCACATGTATCCCAGAACTTAAAGTATAATAAAAAATTTTAAAAAAAAAAAGAAGGAAAGAAATTAAGTCAGGAGCCAAACCTGAGACAGCCTAACAACAGACCTCGCTGCAGGTGGCTCCTGCCCATTCCCAAGGAAAGCAGCAGCCACGGCCCCCACTCAGCTCCCTGCAGGGAGGTTACATCAGCAGCTCCTCTCCTCGGGCAGACACCTGGGCCTTGCTCCCAAAGCCCGTTGAGGAGAGGGAGATTGAGAACTCAGAGGACAGGAAGGTGTTGAGGGGCCCTGGCTCCACAGTTCCCACAGCCATGACCTTGGGGGCACTCCTTGACTTTGAGCTGCCCTGGCTAAGGAGCCACACCCCAGTCTCTACCCACAACTCACCGAAAATGAAGTTGTCCTGCCTGAAGGGCCCGGAGCGCACAGAGTTCAGGGTGCTCGGCTCCAGATCAACTAGCACAGCGCGAGGCACTTACCTGCCACCTGAGGGGGGCAGAAGGGCATCAGTGAGGGGAGGGCCACTGTGCCCAGGAGGGCAGTGGGGGAAGGACTGGGGTCTCACCGCTGGCCTCGCACACTACAGCAGCAGGTCCCTGTCCCCGTGGTAGGTGCCAGCGGAGTCGATGGCATGTTCATCAGAGATCACCTCCCAGAACTGCGAGAGACACGGGGGCCAGACAGGCCAGGGCTGAGTCAGGACAGAGAGCTGGCGGCTGCCCAGCCCCTCTCCCACCCTCTCCCCAGGCCACCGGGTCCCTGGGGGTCCGCCCTGGCCGCCAGGCCAGCCTCCCAGCTCCACCGGGCCCGGGGCAGGGAGCCCAGGGGTGGCAATGCAGGGGCGCCGCCCTGCCACTGCCAGCAGCTTCCGCAGCCACCTGGCAGGCCCGCACTGGGCCCTCAAGGGCCCCCCACCCCCACGCCAACCTTGATGCCGATTTGGTTCCCGCACTGCCCGGCCTGCGTGAGCACGATCTCCCTCATGGCCAAGGCGGGACTAGGGTAGCAGGAGAAACGCGAGGAGGAGGAGCGCAATGATAGGGCCTGCGTTCCACCAACACTGAAATAGACCCGTGCCCACCTCCCCCAGCCTCGGGTTGGGCTCCCAGAATAAGCAACAGCTTTACTTCCACACACCTGTGAATCCCTTGGCGTTTAATATCTGTTGGAGAGCTCAGGTGACCTTGCCGTGGTCCTTTCCAGGCTGGGGAAAGCGGGTCGGCTGGGGAAAGCGGTTCAGCTGGAGAACTTCCTCCCACGTCTTTAGTAAGACTACATCCCTCCACGTCTTTAGTGAGCTGAAACTGAATTTTCCTCCCCTGTGGGAGGGAAGCCTCGTGTTTCCATATTCACAGATTGCTTTCGCACCTGTCCTAGACTGAGGGCATATTTTGTAATTGATGAATCCTTTCATCTGTTAGGAGATCTGTGGTTAGGAAAGGCCTTCCATATGACTCAACAGTTTTCCTCTGGAGCAGTTCAAACCCGCAGTAAGCTATGGGTGTTAGGGATAGTCAGGCCTCTGACTTAGCTAGAGTCTTCTTTAGAGTATGACTAGGCCTTTCACCTGTCCACAGGGCCGTGGTCTCCACGCACAGTGAAGGTGATATTGGATTCCTAAAGCTGAGGATAGGTGTTGGGACACGCCTGCTGTGAAAGATGGGCCACTGTCACTTTGCAGGCTTTTGGATGATCCAAACTGAGGAATTATTTCTTCCGGTAAACACTTTTCAGATAGGGTGGGGAATGCCTCGATTAACCAGTGAAGGTATCAGTGAGCATTAGCAAATATTTGAATCCCCTGCAGAAAGGGTAGTGAGTAAATTAGAGTTGCCAGTCCTCACCTGGCTAGGTTCCTCAGTATTGGACAGGTTTAACTGGAGGAGTAGAAAATTGCTGGCTGTTTGGGTTGTTTCAGGCACAGAGCTTACAGGGCTGAGTCATCTGTTTTAGTGTCTTGAAAAGATTTATCCCCATAAACGAATGAGACATTCACTGAAACAAAGAATCCTTCTAGGGTGAAAAGAATCATGAAAGTGGTGAATTACTTTCCTATGATTGGTACTTGGCATTAGTAATTTATTACCATCAGTCAGCCAGCCAGAGGGGCCCTGAACTAAACTGCAATCCCTGGCCCAGTTTAGTTCTTCAGAGAATTCTGGCCCAGCTCTACATGTGCTGACCGGCGTGCCCATCAGCTTCATTGCCCCTTTCAGTGCAGTGGCCTTGGCTGCCGCATCTGTGAGAGCATTTCCTTTTACATGGTCAGTCTCTCTTTTGATGTCATCTGCAGTGAATTGGAGTCACTTTTTTTTTTTTTTTTTTTTTTTTTTTTTTTGACAGCAAAGCAGCATTCTAACAAACTCAAAACCTGAGTGATATTGTCTGGAAAAGCCCTCGGTGGTCAGGAGTCCCTACCCATTCCAAATTGCAGCATAAGCACAAAACGCTAAAATATCACACTTGGAATCAGTGTCAATGTTAACTTTTAAATCCCTTCCCAACTGCAGGGCTCTAGTAAGTTCAATTAACTCAGCTTTTTGAGCTGACGTAGAGGCCAGCAAGGTTTGTGCCTTGATTCTCTTGTGCTGACTAATGATAGCATATCTAGCGCTCCTGTTTCCCTGATGCATAAAACAACTTGCATCTCTTCCTTGGGATGGTCAAGGGGCTCATCTCTCTTCAGTCTGGCCTGCTAGAATAACTTTGTTTCATAACCTGTGACATGGTTTGGCCGTGTCCCCAGTCAAATCTTATGTTCGGTTGTAGCTCCCGTAATCCCCATGCATTGTCGGGGGGACCCAGTGGGAGGTCATTGAATCGGGGGTGGGTCTTTCCCATGCTGGCCTCACGACAGTGAATAAGCCTCATGAGATCCGATGGTTTTTTTGTTTTGCTTTGTTTTGCTTTTTTGAGACACAATCTTGCTCTGTTGCCCAGGCTGGAGTGCAGTGGTGCCATCTCAGCTTAATGCAATCTGTCTCCTGGGTTCAAGTGATTCTCCTGTCTCAGTCCCCCGAGTAGCTGTGATTACAGGCGCCCACCACCATGCCTAGCTAATTTTTGTATTTTCAGTGGAGACAGGGTTTTACCATGTTGGCCAGGCTGGTCTCGAACTCCTGACTTCAGGTGACCCACCCTCCTCGGCCTCCCAGAGTGCTGGGATTACAGCTGATGGTTTTATAAAGGGGAGTTTCCCTACACAAACTCTTGTACCTGCTGCCATGTAAGAGATGTGACTTTGCTCCCCATTTGCCTTCCGCCATGATTGTGAGGCCTCCCCGGCCATGTGAAACTGTGAGTCAATTAAACCTCTTTCCTTTATAAATTACCCAGCCTCAGGTAAGCCTTTATTAGCAGCATGAGAACAGACTAATACAACCTGTATGCCAGAAAGGCTGGGAGCACCTATGGACTCTGGCAGATAAGTGGCTGGGTTTATGGTTTGGCAGACTTTAAGGGTTATGTCTGGAGTGTCTAGCAATAAGGCCTGATACTTTAATAAATGTTCCCCTATTATCCACTGGTGCCCTTTAGCTTCTAGGACCACCTTCCCTTGGTGTGGGGTCAAAAACCTTTAGGGGCTATCCTGATGTTAGTTTGTTAGCTTTGCCTACTAGGAAAGTTGTAGCAGCAACAGCTCTAAGACATCTAGGTCACTCTGAGGCCACCTGGTCTATCTGCTTAGAAAAGGAGGCTGCTGGCCTTGGAATGTTCCCCCGTTTGGGGACAAGATTACCCAAGGCCTATGCCTTGCTTTTTGGCCACATAAATTAAAAATGGTTCATCCAACTTGGGAACTCCCAAGGCTACAGCAGAGCCCAGTTTCTCTTTGAGAGTGTTGAAGATTTGCTTGCAGTTCTCATTACGTTCAAGAATCTCTAAATCTTTCCCTTTTAGTGTATTATATAAAGGCTTGGCTACATGTCCAGATCTGGGCACCCATAAGCAGCGGTACCCAGCCATCCCCTAAAAATGTCCACAGTCATTTGTTGGACTGGGACTTCTGGATGACTAAAAGACTTTTTTTCCTTCTAGGGATGTTGATCAGTTCCAGGGGTTAAGACAGATTCCAAGTATTTGAGTCTTTGAGTAAAAATCTGAGCCCTGTATGCGATACCCTAAATCTGCTACTTCCCAGGAAATTTATCAATTTAACAGTATTATTTTCCAAGTCTTCTTTAGTTGGGCTAGCAATGACCAAGTCATCTACACACTGAATAATTGTGCCCCTTTGCAGTGTAGATTTCTTAAGTCCTTAGCTAGAGAATTTTCAAATAAGTGGGGGCTACCCCAGAACCCTTCAGAGAGGACTGTCCAGGTGCGTTTTGAGGCTGAATGAGTATCTGGATCAGTCCATTCAAAGGCAAACATATCGTGAATCTGGATGCATTGAGATGCAGAAAAATGCATCTTTCAGATCTAAGAATGTAAACCAGTTTTCACATCCCTGGGACTTGGGTAAGGACTGGGGACAATGAGGTGTATGGAGACAACAACTGCATTTATTAATCCTCTAAGATTTCTGACAAATCTGTACTTGCCATTAGGCTTTTACTCTGGTAACATGGGAGTATTATAAGGAGACTCTCATGGCCTTAATAAGTCATATGGCAAGAATTTGGCAATGAGGGGTTGAATTGCCCCTCATGCTTCTTGCCTTAAAGTGTACTGTCTCTTCTGATGTCAAGGAGCACTAGGCTGAAGTTGGATTTGAATGGGGGAGGTGTTAGTGCATTTCCCAGAGCCAGCGTGGCCCAAACCTCAGAATTTACTTGAGACAACACCTCAGGTGGTAAATGTGACAGCTCATTCTTAACTTATTTTTTCCCCCTGAGGGGTCAGGAACAAAAGTAACACTTTCTCTGCTTTATGATCTGTGAAGGTCACCATGGCTTGGACACCTGAGCCAATAAATCTCTCCCCAGTAAGAGGTCAGCCAGCCAGAGGGGTAGAGGGGTCAATATGAGATTTGAGTGGGGACACAAAGCCTAACCATATCATGTAGCTATTAATCCCTTTTCAGATGAGTAATTTACAAATATTTTCTCCCATTTTTTGGGTTTTCTCTTCACTTTGTTGATTGTTTCCTTCACTGTTAAAAAAAAAAAAAAAAAAAAAAAAGCTCTCTGACTTGCTGTAATCCCATTTGTCCATGTTTGCTTTGGTTGTCTGTGCTTATGGGGCATTATTTAAGAAACGTTTGCCCAAACCAGTGCCCTAGAGGGCTTTCCCAGTGTTTTCTTGTAAAAGTTTGATAGTTTGAGGTGTTAGGTTTAAGTCTTTAATCTATTTTAATTTCATTTTTTTTATATGTGGCAAGAAATAGGGTTCTAGTTTCATTCTTCTGCCTATGGCTTGCCAGTTTTTCCAGCCTTATTTGTATGAAGAAATTGTCTTATTTTTCATTGTATGTTGTTGGCATTTTTGTTGAAAAGTTTACTGTAGGTGTTTGGGTTTGTTTCTGGGTTCTCTAGTCCATTGAAATTGTCTTTATGTCTGTTTTTATGCTAGTGTCATGATGTTTTAATTACTGTAGCTCAGTAGTATAATTTGAAGCCAGGTAATGGGATTCCTCCAGTTTTGTTTTATTTACTCAGCATAGCTTTGGCTATTATGGTGTTTTGTGGTTCCATATAAATTTCAGAATTCTTTTTCTATTTCTGTGAGGAATGCCATTGTTATTTTGATAGGGATGGCATGAAATCTATAGATTGCTTTGGACATTTTAAAAATACTGATTCTTCTAATCTGTGAACATGGAAATATCTTCTCATTTTTTGTATCCTCTTTCATTTCTTTTATCAGTGTTTTTTAGTTTTAATTGTTGAGAACTTTCAATTCTTTGGTTAATTCCCACACATTTTATTTGTGGCTATTGCAAATAGGATTACTTTTTTGAATTCTTTTTCAGTTTGTTGACTGTTGGCAGATAGAAATCCTACTGATTTGTATATGTTGATTTTGTAATCTGCAAATTTACTCAATTTATTAGTTCTAATAGTTCTTTGGTAGATATATTAGGCCACTGTCGCACTGTTATAAAGAAATAATCTGAGACTGGGTAATTTATAAAGAAAAGAGGTTTTACTGGCTCATAGTTCTACAGACTGTACAGAAAGCATAGCACTGGCTTCTGCTTCTGGGGAAGCCTCTGACAGCTGACAATCAAGGCGAAAGATAAATCTGGTGTTTGCACATCACATGGTAAGTGAGAGGGCCAGAGGTGGGGAGTCCTACACACTTTTAAATGACCAGCTCTCATGAAAACTTACTATTGTGAGGATGTCACCAAAGGAAATGATACCAAACAGTTCGCGGAAATCCTGTCCTCATGATTCAATCACCTCCCCACTTAACCCACCTCCAACATTAAAAATTGTATTGCAATATGAGATTTTGGTGGGAACACACACCCAAACTATATCATTTTGCCCCTGGCCATTCCAAATCTCATATCCTTCTCAGTTTTCAAAATACAATCATGACTTCCTAATAATCCCCAAAGTCTTAACTCCTTTCAGCCTTTACTCAAAAGTTGAAAGTCTCATGTAAGACAAAGTTAGTTTCTTCCTCCTATGAGCCTGGAAAATGAAAAACAAGTTAGGTACTTCCAAGATATAAAGGGGGTATAAACATTGGGTAAATACTCCTATTCTAAAAGGAAGAAATCTGCCAAAAGACAGAGGCCACAGAACCCATGCAAGTCTGAAACCCAGTAGGGCAGTTATTGAATTGTAAGGCTCCAAAATAGTTATCTTTTTCTCTATGTCCCATTTCCAGGGTACACTAATGCCTTGGGAAGGTCTGACCTTGTGACTCTGCATGGTTCAGCCCCCACAGCTGCTCTCATGGGCTAGTATTGTGTGCCTCTGGTTTTTCTAGGTGCAGGGTGCAAGCTGTAGCTAGATCTACCATTCTGGGGTCTAGAGGACTATGATTCTCACCTCACAGATCTACTAGGCCATGCCCCAGTGGGAAGCCTGTGTGGGGGCTATAACCCCACATTTCCTCTCTGCATTGTTTTAGTAGAGGTTCTCCATGAAAGCTCCATGAGAGCATCCCTGCAGCATGCTTCTGCCTGGACACCCAGGCTTTTGCCTACATCCTTTGAATAAAGGTGGAGGCTCCCAAGTCTCAACTCTTGTATCTTATACACCCATAGGCCTAACACCACATGGAAGCTATCAAGGCTTATGGCTTGCACCCTCTGAAGCAGTGACTGGAGTTGTAACTGGGCCAATTTGACCTATATCTGGAGCTGGAGCAGTGACCAGGATGCAAGGAGCCATGTCCCAAGGCTACCCAATGCAGCAGGGTCCTGGCCCTGATCCCAGAAATTACTTTCTTCTTTAAGGCCTCAGGCCTGTGGTGGGGGGCTGCCTCTAGATTTCTAAAATGCCATCGAGTCCTCTTTCCCATTGTCTTGGCTATCAACACTTGCTTTTGTTTAATCATGCAAATATCTCTAACAAGTGGTTGTTCCACAGCCTGCTTGAGTTCCTCTCTTATAAAAGCTTTTTATTTTTCTACTACATGGCTAGGCTGCAAAGTGTTTAAGCTTTTACACTATGGTTCCCCTGTAAATACAAGTTACAGCTTATTATTTTGCTCCAAGATGTGAGCATAGATTGTTAGAAGCAGTTAGGCCACATCTCGAATGCTTTGCTGCTTAGACATTTCTTCCATCAGAAACCCTAAATCATCACTTTCAAATTCAAACTTTTATATATCCCTAGGCCATGAAAGCAATTCATCCAACCACTTTGATAATACATAACAGGCATTACCTTTGCTTCAGTCCCAAAAAGTTTCTAATTTTCATCTGAGACCTCCTCAGCCCAGCCTTCACTCTCCAGATCACTAAGTGTATTTTGTTCACAGCTATTCAACCAGTCTCTAAGAAAATCTCAACTTCACCTCATTTTTCTGTCTTCTTCTGAGCTCCAAAACTCACACCTGTAATCCCAGCACTTTGGGAGGCTGAGGCAGACAGATTACTTGAGGTCAGGAGTTTGAGACCAGCTCAGCCAACATGCTATAACTCCATCTCTACTAAAAATACAAAAATTAGCCTGGCATAGTGGCAGGCACCTATAATCCCAGCTGCTTGAGAGGCTGAGGCAGGAGAATCACTTGAACGCCAGAGGAGGAGGTTGCAGTCAGCTGAGATCACGCCACTGCATTCTAGCCTGGGTGACAGAGCAAGACTCCATCAGAAAGAAGAAAGAAAGAGAGAAAGAGAGAGAGAGAGAGAAAAGAAGAAGGAGGAGGAGGAGAGAAAGAAAGAAAGAAAGAAAGAAAGAAAGAAAGAAAGAAAGAAAGAAAGAAAGAAAGAAAGAGAGAGAGAAAAGAAAGAGAAAGGAAGGAAAAAGGGAGGGAGGGAGAGAGAAAGAAAAAGAAAGAAAGAAAGAAAGAAAGAAAGAAAGAAAGAAAGAAAGAAAGAAAGAAAGAAAGAAAGAAAGAAAGAAAGAAAGAAAGAAAGAAAAAGAAAGAAAGAAAAAAGAGAAAAGGAAAGAGAGAGAAAAGGAAGGAAGGAAGAGAAAAGGAAAGGAGGGAGGGAGAGAGGGAAAGAAAGAAAGAAAAGAAAAGAGAAAGGAAGGAAAAAGGGAGGGAGGGAGAGAGAGAAAAGGAAACAGAGAGAGAAAAGGAAGGAAGGAAGAGAAAAGGAAGGGAGGGAGGGAGGGAGAGAGGGAAAGAAAGAAAAAGAAAGAAAGAAAGAAAGAGAGAGAGAAAGAAAGAAAGAAAGAGAGAGAGAAAGAAAGAAAGAAAGAGAAAGAAAGAAAGAAAGAAAGAAAGAAAGAAAGAGAAAGAAAGGAAAGAAAGAAAGAAAGGAAGAAAGAAAGAAAGAAAGAAAGAAAGAAAGAAAGAAAGAAAGAAAGAAAGAAAGAAAGAGAAAGAAAGAAAGAAAGAAAGAGAGAGAGAGAAAGAGAGAGAAAAGGGAGGGAGGGAGGAAGGAAGGAAGGAGGGAAGGAAGGAAGGAGGGAAGGAAGGAAGGAAGGAAGGAAGGAAGGAAGGAAGGAAGGAAGGAAGGATATTCCNGGAAGGAAGGAAGGAAGGAAGGAAGGAAGGAAGGAAGGAAGGAAGGAAGGAAGGAAGGAGGGAGGGAAGGAAGGAAGGAAGGGAGGGAAATTCCATATTCCTGTGATATTGGAGCATGTGCTCACAGAGCTCATCTTACTGAACAGAACATAGACCACTTTGAATGTCATAGAACTCGAGAGGTAAATCACATGTGGTACAAGTTATGCCCCAGATATAGGCAATAGGACCATGTTATGATGTGTGGTATTTTAAATTTAGTTTGCCAATTATGAAATGTACACTCTATTTCTTTCATTGAAAGATATTTAAAATTTAACTATAATTTACAGGATGAACTGTTCAAACTGATGCCAAATTTGGGAAGAAATGCTCTGCTCAGGCAACAGCACCCACAGCGCATGAGGCCCCGAGGCGTTTCCTCCCATGACCTGCATCTCTCTGCCAGCAGGCTCTCTGCCCTTGTCCTCCATGCGCCACCAAACTGTCTTTCCTATTCCTTCAAGAAAGGAGGTCTGTCTGTTGTACAAACATGGCAATATGGGATTGGAAAAGAGTATTTTAGTCTTTACATCAGGTGGTAGTGTCTGCATATGATGAAGCGGTCTAGCCTGAGATTCTGCATTTTTTATTCTTTTTTTAAGATTCTACTTTTTTTTGTTTTTGTTTGTTTGTTTGTTTGCTGGAAGACAATTCATTCTGAAGATTCTACATTTTTAACAAGCTCCCACATGATGCTGGTGTTACTGTTCTGTGAACTACAGTTGGAACAGCTCACTACGAGACAATTGCTTCTTCTTATTTCACTGAGAAAAACAGAAACAACAAAAAATAATTTTACGCACTCTTACCACTAAATCGACTCACGCACCCACTTGCATTGTGTTCATATGTTCTGCATTCCCTCCTTTTCTACAGGTAAATTATGTTCTTATTGAAAACCAACTACTTGGGAGGCTGAGGCAGCAGAATCAATTGAGCCCAGGAATTTGAGACAAGCCTGGGCAATACAATGAAACTCCATCTCAAAAACAGAATTTTTTTTTTTTTTTTGAGGTGGAGTTTTGCTCTTGTCACCCAGACTGTAGTGCAATGGCATGATCTCGGCTCACTGCAACCTCCATCTCCTGGGTTCAAGCAATTTTCCTGTCTCAGCCTCCCAAGTAGCTGGGATTACAGGCTCCCACCACCACACCTGGCTAATTTTTGTATTTTTAGTAGAGACAGCGTTCACCATGTTGGCCAGGCTGGTGTCAAACTCCTGACTTCAGGTGATCCACCCGCTTCAGCCTCCCAAAGTGCTGGGATTACAGGTGTGAGCCACCATGCCCAGCCAAAAAAGAATTATTTTAATCAAAAAAAAACATATCCACTTGTGAGCAAGATCCCAATTCCTTCCTTCTGTCTCAAGAACATCACTCCAAGATTTGTTCTCACCACTTTCCATATCAGTTTCCCTCTCTTTACTGTAACACTCCCATTAGCATTAAAATATGCTGTAATAGGCCAGGCACGGTGGCTCACGCCTGTAATCCTAGCACTTTGGGAGGCCGAGATAGGAGGATCACGAGGTCAGGAGTTTGAGACCAGCCTGGCTAACATGTGAAACCCGTCTCTACTAAAAATACAAAAAATTAGCTGGGCGTGGTGGCAGGTCCCTGTAATCCCAGCTACTTGGGAGGCTGAGGCAAGAGAATCACTTGAATCCAGGAGGCAGAGGTTGCAGTGAGCCGAGATCACGCCATTACACTCCAGCCCAGGTGACAGTGTGAGACTCTGTCTCAAAAAAATAAAAGAAAGGAAAATAAAAAGAGAAAAAAGCATTCATATATATCTATATATACACACACACACACATACATATATACACACACATATATATGCTGTAATAATTCATTCTTAAGAAAACAGAGACTTTATCAGCAGTGTTTAGGCAAAGAAAAAAGAAACTGTAAAAAGGTAAAAGGAATAGGAAAAAAGAAAACGAGCAACAACAGAAAGACCGTCTCTCCTACCCACAGCCTCAGCCAGGTATCTCCCTCATTTCACTGTTTCCTTTGATTGCAAAACTCTTCCAAAGAATTTCCTATTTCATCTGTAATTTTTCTCCTCCGATTCTCCCTTCAACGGACCCTAGTCAGTCTGTTATCCTCACCACTCCAACCAGACAGCTCTTGGAAGGCTCATGGTGACTTGCACATTGTTAGAGTTCGTGTTCAATTCTCAGCCACATCTCACATGATCTTGCAGAAGCATGTGCCCCTGCCAACCACTCCCTCCTCTGAAAACACTGTCACCTTTGGGCTTTTGGGTTACTACCATCATTTGGTTTTTCTCCTTCTCAAGACTTCTTTATGGGTCCTTCTCATTTCACCAGTCTCTTCATTTCAGAAAGCTCCAGAACTCAGATCTTGGCTCTCTTCTTTTTCCTTTCTATGTTCACTCTTCTATGGTATGCAGCGATATGCTACTGACTCCCCACAATGTGTCTTCTGACCAGACCCCTCCATTGAACTATGGGCCTGCTTACACCGCGTGCGAACTTACATGCCTAATAGCTAAGCCAAAGGTAACATGTCTAAAGCTTCGAAACCCATCATAAATTAATCCATGCCGCTTCAGAGAAGGTGCTGAGTAATGCCAAGCAATCCTAGAAGAGAACATTCACGACGAAGATGTCCTATTATTGATTAAAGGAAAAAAAAAAAAAAGGTGGGTGCAGTGGCTCACATCTGTAATCCCAACACTCTGGGAGGCCAAGGTAGGCAGATCATGAGGTCAGAAGTTTGAGACCAGCATGGCCAACATGGTGAAACCTCATCTCCACTAAAAATACAAAATTAGCCGGGCTTGGTGAGGCACACCTGTAATCCCAGTTGCTCAGGAGGTTGAGGCATGAGAATCGCTTAAATCCAGGAGGTGGAGGTTGCAGTGAGCCAATATGGTGCCACGGCACTCCAGCCTGGGAGACAGAGCAAGACTTTGTCTCAAAAATAATAATAATAATAATAATAATAATAATAATAATAATAAATAAAGTCCCTTTTTCCTAAATTAAAAAAAAAGGCACCTTAATCAAGACAGTGTGGTATTTGTGAAGACATAGACAAAAACATCAATGAAACAGAATAGAGAGCTCAGAAATAGATCCATATAAATAGAGTTAACTAATCTTTAACAAAGAAGCAAAGGCAGTACAGTGAAGAACAGATTGTCTTTTCAACAAATGGTACTGGAACAACTGAACACCCACATGCAAAAATCTAGACACAGACCTACATTCTTTATAAAAGTTAACTCAAAATGAATAATAGGTCTAATTGTAAAATGTAAAACCATAAAACTCCTAGAAGATAATATAGGAGAAAATCTAGATGGCCTTGGTGTTTGGTAATGACTTTTTTTTTTTTTTTTTTTTGAGATGGAGTCTTGCTCTGTTGCCCAGGCTGGGGTGCAGTGGTGTCACCTCCGCTCACTGCAACCTCCGCCTCCCGGGTTCAAGTGATTCTCCTGCCTCAGCCTCCCAAGTAGCTGCGATTACAGGCACGTGCCATCATGCCCCTCTAATTTTTCTATTTTTAGTAGAGACGAAGTTTTGCCATGTTGGTCAGGCTGGTCTCGAACTCCTGATCTTGTGATCTGTCTGCCTCGGCCTTCCAAAGTCCTGCGATTACAGGCGTGAGTCACCATGCCTAGCCCTTGGTAACAACTTGTTAGGCACAATACCAAAATCACAATTCATGAAAGAACTGATAAGCTATACTTTATCAAATCAAAAATTTTGCTTTGTGACAGACACTGTCAACAGAATGAAAAGACAAGTCATAGACTAGAGAAAATATTTGCAAAAGACACATCTGGTAAAGGAATGTCATTCAAAGTATAAAAAAGACTCTTAAAACTCAACAATAAGAAATCAGACAGGCGGGGCATCATGGCTCATGCCTGTAATCCCACCACTTTTGGAGGTTGAGGCAGGTGGATCACTTGAAGGCCACTAGTTTGAGACAAGCCTGGTCAAATTGGTGAAACCCCATCTCTACTAAAAATATAAAAATTAGCCAGAGGTGGTGGCAGGTGCCTGAAATCCCAGCTACTTAGGAGGCTGAGACACGAGAATTACTTGAACCCAGGAGGTGGAGGTTGCAGTGAGCCTAGATCACACCACCGCATTCCAGCCTGAGCAACAGAATGAGACTGTCTCTGTCTCAAAAAAGAAGTCAGACCACCCCACTGAAAATGGTGTTAAGTTACTCTTCAGAAAAAAGAAACTTGCAGAAGACGTTAATAAACACCTCACCAAAGAAGATATACAGGGAGCAGAAAGCATCTGAAAAGATACCCCGTATCATGTGTCGTCAGGGAAATGCAATTGAAAACAGCAATGAGCTACCACTACACATCTGTGACATTGACCAAAATCTGGAACACTGGCAACACCAAAGACTGAGCAGAATGTGGAACAGCAGGAACTCTCTCATTCATTGTTAGTGGGAATGCAAAATGGTTCAGCTACTTTAGAAGACAGTTTGGCTGTTTCTTAGAAAACCAAATATATTCTTACCATAGGATCCAACAATTGCACTCTTTGGAGTTTACCCAAAGAAGTTGAAAACTTATGTCCACACGACAACCAGCACACAGATGTTTAGAGCAGCTTTGTTTATAATTGCCAAAACCTGGAAACAACCAAGATGTTTTTCAGTAAGTGAATGAAAAATAAGCAGTGGTACAGTCAGTACTAAAAATAAATGAGTTATACAACCGTGAAAGACTTTTTTTTTTTTTTTTTTTTTGAGGTGGAGTCTCTCTGTGTCACCCAGGCTGGAGTGCCTTGGCACCATTTTGGCTCACTGCAACCTCCACCTCCTGGATTCAAGTGATTCCTACACCTCAGCCTCCAGAGTAACTGGGATCACAGGCGCCCGCCACCACACCCAGCTAATTTTTTTTTTTTTTTTGTATTTTTAATAGAGACGGGGTTTCACCATGTTGGCCAGGCTGGTCTCGAACTTCTGACTTCAAAAGATCCGCCCCCCCCCCCTCAGCCTCCCAAAGTGTTGAGATTACAAACGTGAGCCACCACACCCAGCCTCCATGGAGAAATTTTAAACTTACATTACAAAGTGAAATAAACCAATCTGAAAATGCGGTATACTGTATGATTCCAACTACAAGACGTTCTGCGAAGAGCAAAACTATGGAAACAGTAAAAAAAAAAATCAGTCGTTGCCATGGATTGGGGGCAGAGAAGGATGAACAGGCCAAGCACAGAGGATTTTTAGGGCATTGAAACTACTCTGTATAATACCATCGTGGTGGGTACATGTCATTATACATTTGTTAAAACCCGTGGAACATATACTACCAAGAGTGAACCATATGTAAACTATGGACTTCAGATGACGACGATGTGTCCATGTAGGTTCAGGGGTTGTAGCAAATGTACTACTCTGGTGGGGCACTTTGATAATGGGGGAGATAATGCATGTGCTGGCAGGAGATATATGGGGAATCTCTGTATCGTCTGCTCAATATTGCTGTGATTCTAAATTTGTTCTAAAAAATAAAGTATATTTTACAAAGTAAAAGGCACTGTGCTAAGAAATCTTCAGATATGGGCTGGACAAAAATGTGGCAGGGAACTGACAGAGACAACATCAGAAGGAGATCCTTGTTATTCAATGTGTGGAGTGTAGACCTGGGGACTTACTAGAAATAAAGAAACTCAGGCTTCACCCCAGGCTACTAAATCAGAAATCCGCGTTTAGGCTGGGCGCGGTGGCTCACACCTGTAATCCCAGCACTTACACAGTAAGTGCTCAACTTTGGGAGGCCGAGGTGGGCAGACCACCTGAGGTCAGGAGTTCAAGACCAGCCTGGCCAACATGTCGAAATCCCATCTCCACTAAAAATACAAAAATTAGCTGGGCGTCTTGGCGGGAACCTGTAGTCCCAACCAATCAGGAGGCTAAGGCAGGATAATCACTTGAACCAGGGAGGCAGAGATTGCAGTGAGCTGAGATCTCACCACTGTACTCCAGCCTGGGTGACAGAATGAGACAGTGTCTCCAAAACAAAACAAAACAAAACAAAACAAAAAAACAAAAAATCCATGTTTAAACATCCCCAGGTATAACAAATGTTACAGTTGGAGAAATAGCACCGTGAAAGAATGCTCTTTGAAATTCCCAAACGTAGGATTTTGTGTGTGTGGATGGAAAAGAAACTAGAAAAGGAGTTTTGGATTAAATCAGAAGAAAGGGTAGGGAATCTTCAACTCATTTTTCCTGCCATTCCATGATCAGATTCTAAATTATTTTCCATTTGCATGTATCAGTGGGACTCTGCCATTAGCATAAAAAATGCATTCTAATAAACAGTTTCCAAGAAATTATCTCCCAGATAACCTGCTTATGATTCTCTGGAAAGCCTGATAGCAGGAGGTTCTATCTCTCAAGGATACAGATATTGATTGGACTTTCAAATGGACTTTCAAAGTCGTTCCACTAACGGGTTTCACTATATCGTTCATGGCTGAAAAACGCATTCATACCTGAAAGAACCCACATCAAACTGTCAACATTGTGTACCTCTGAAAGCTGGGAATACAAAAGACAGAGAAGGGAAGAATATTTTTTTTTCCTATGCACCTTTGTATTATTTGGCTTATTATAACAAGTATATATGAAACCCATCCCCACCACTTCCATACTCCTTAAAAAACAAAAGCCCCACACCCATAAGATGCTGGTTAAAGAGAAGGAAGTGGCCACTCTGCTCCTGTGGCTTTTTGCATGACATTCTCCGTCATCAGCAACCCAAATTATTATTAGCTATTCTCATGGAAGATTTTTACCTCCACTGCTTAATGGTGTGCAACAGCTGTATACTTAGAGTGACGAGAAGACAAATGAGAAAAGAAAGCCTGGTTGTCAGATATGACAAATTCCCACAAGGAATGCCTTTTCCTGTCCATCACCTATACTGGCTTGGGGTTGGCTACGCAGCATGCATGTAAGAAAGGGCATATCTGCTTTGCTATACGTGTTACAGAAGGTTGAGTCTCCTAAGCATATTAATATTCAAGACTAGGGAAAAGAAGCCTAAAAATACCACTGCAACACATTTTATGTCTTGCAAAGTATTTTCACATAGTTCATCTCAGTTGTTCTCATAGCAATATACAGTGTATATTTATAGGCAGATACTACTATTAGCATTAGCCTTACTGTTTTCCATATTGACTAAGTTAATTAAGAGGAAGAATGTGGGATTATTTTTTTTTTTTTGAGACAGAGTCTAGCTCTGTCACCCAGGCTGGGGTGCAGTGGTGCGATCTTGGCTCACTGCAACCTCCACCTCCCTGGTTCAAGTAGTTCTCCTGCCTCAGCCTCCCGAGCAGCTGGGACTACAGGCGCCACCACCATGCCTGGTTAATTTTTTGTATTTTTAGTAGAGACGGGGTTTCACCATCTTATCCAGGATGGTCTCGAACTCCTAACCTAGTGATCCACCTGCCTCAGCCTCCCAAAGTGCTGGGATTACAGGCAGAAAGTGGGAATTTTATACCACTATTCACTCTTGAGTAAATCATATTCAAAAATATTCAGGTGTGAAAAAAAAAAAAATCTTATAATTTATCTCACTACAAAACAATCCCATGGTATAAAGTATAGAATAATTGCTTGGCTGGACATGGTGGCTCATGCCTATAATCCCAGCACTTTGGGAGGCCAGGATGGGTGGATCACTTGAGGCCAGGAGTGTGAGACCAGCCTGAGCAACATAGGGAGATCCCATCTTAATAAATAACAACAACAAATTGCTACTCTCAACTAAGCACATGCATATGCCAGACAGCATATGTATTATTGCTAATATTCACCAGCAAGGCAGACATCATTATCCCCATTTTAGAGATAAAAAAGTGAGGTTCAGAATGATTCCACGCAGTGCCCATGGTTACGATTTGCAATGCTGGATTCAAATCCAGCTTTAACTTCCAAGCCCAAGCTTTGTCCCCTAAAACGCAGCTTCCTACCATGACTCCTCTCACTACTAGGAGGATCTGGCATTGCAGGAGGAAGCATCTGTCCCAAATGCTGCTGCATCCCCATCCCGGGTTCAGTGAGATGAACCATTTCCACCTTCCGGTGTCGGAAATTTCATCCTTTGAACAGAACTGTCAGATCGCTTTATCTTGTCAAGTCACAAACAGCTGATCCTGAATTCCTTTCTCTCCAAACCACAAAACAGGTTCCCAAAGTGGAATTCAGATTGAATCTGGAGGTTATACTACATTGATTTTTTTTTTCACTCCTAGTAACTATCCATCCGCTACTCACTGAACTCTTGCCTGCATCAATATTCATTATGTTATTTAAAGAAAAAAATATATTAGAACAGAAATAATGTATGATGTCTTGCCTGATCACTCACAAAGATGGATGACACAAAGGCCAGTACATTAGGGCTGGCAGATGAATGTTGAAATGCACTTGGCTTCTGTACTTGGAGTCTTCCCTCTGTAGGGAAGACTAGGGTCTGTGTGCTACATCCCGGGGGTGAGTCAGCAAAGGAAACCTGTGCTTGGTGAAATACAGATTCCGAACTCTGCTAGTATTGATCAGTGCTGTTCCTGAAAATCCATTATTTAAGAAACAGGAAGTGAGTGAAAGATCCTCCTACCAGGCTGTCCCAACTTCACCCCACCCCCAAAAAATACCTGAAAGTAGAACCTGCAGGATTGATGAGCATTGATGCATTTTCTTTATTTGTGTAGTTGTTTGTTTGTAATGGTTTGGTTTGGGCGTGTTATTTTGTTTTTGTTTTGTTTTTAAAGAGGGTATCAGACAGGCATAGTGGTTCGCACCTGGAATCCCAGCATTTTGAGAGGCTGAGGCTGGTGGATCACTTGAGGCCAGGAGTTTGAGACCAGCCTGGCCAACGTAGCGAAATCGCATCTCTACTAAAAGTACAAAAATTAACCAGCTGTGGTGGCAGGTGCCTGTACTCCCAGCTACTCAGGAGACTGAGGCATGAAAATTGCTTGAACTTGGGAGGCTGAGGTTGCAGTGAGCTGAGACAGTGTCACTGCACTCTAGCTTGGGCAACAGAGCGAGACTCTGTCTCAAAATAAAATAAAATAAAATAAAAAGATAAATAAATAAATAAAAATAAAGACAAGGTCTCGCTATGTTCCCCAAGCTGAAGAGCAGTGGCTATTTCACAGTGTTTGTGAATGTTAGACAGGAAATCTAGAAAACCCAAAATGTCAACCCAAATCATTTATGAGAAGAAGCATTACCCCACTGCAGGTAAGGAGGCAAGCATCACAGTGTGGTTCTACAGGGAAGGATCCCATGAAATCATCAAAAATGAAGCAACAGTACTGGAAATACCCGGGTTTGTGAAACAGAACCCTGACACGAAACAGGCATTCTGTCATGGTGGCCAGAGGAGGGGCCACGGATCACCACTCCGGCTGGAAGCTCCGCTGGCTGGTTTTCAGCGGGGTGCCAATGGCAAGTCAATTCTCTCTGAGCCCCAGTTACTTCACTGTACGGTGGAAGTAAAGCCTGGGTTACCTGGCATTGAGATCTGGTGAAAATCAAATGAGATGATGCATTTGAAAATTCTAAACAAATGTTATTTATCATAAACTGAAAAAAGGCACAGGGCCAGGAGGGTAGAAAAGTCACATCGTCTGTACAGATGGCGGATGGGAATTTTGCCCTTGATCACGCCTTCAGGTGACGAGGGCTAAGGTATATGTTGATGCTGCGTCCACAGCGGGGAGAGTCCAGAGTATTTAGCCTTTCTCAAAAGTGTGCATCTAGATGACAAATGTATTATTATTATTATTATTATTATTATTATTATTATTATTATTTTGGGACGGAATTTCACTCTTGTCACCCAGGCTGGAGTGCAATGGCGCAATCTCGGCTCACTGCAACCTCCACCTCCCAGGTTCAAGTGATTCTCCTGCCTCAGCCTCGCAAGTAGCTGGGATTACAGGTGCACGCCATCATGCACGGCTCATTTTTTTGTATTTTTAGTAGAGACACGTTTTCACCACATTGGCCAGGCTGGTCTTGAACTCCTGACCTCAGGTAATCTGCCCGTCTTGGCCTCCCAAAGTGCTGGGATTACAGGCATGAGCCACTGAACCCAGCCAACGACAAATGTATTATATCAGCACCTGGAGCTGAAATTTCCCTTGCGGGGCAACTAACCACTTTTGTTTAGAAAAATACCCTTTTTTCCCCTTTAAAAAAAATTATTTATTTATGTTTGTAGAGACAGGGTCTCACTATGTTGCCCAGGCTGGTCTTGAACTCCTGACCACAAGGGATCCTCTGGCCTCAGCCTCCCAAAACACTGGGATTACAGGTGTGAGCCATGGTGCCCAGCCAGGAAAATACCTTAATAAGTAGCACAGAGGTAGGTGGAACCCTGATGACATGGTTCAGCAGAGGTGGAGGCAACAAAAGAGAGCCATAAACTTCTCCACGTGGGAAATAAGCAGGAATTTGTGAGTGAGAAGGAGATCTGAGAGACGAGGGCTGAAGCACACAGAAATTGGCATGGGCCATGATTTCAGAAATGACTGAAGGATTTCCAAAGAGAAATAGCTAACAGTGCGTTTTCAGTTGTTTTTGTGGCTGTAACATCAATCTCTCTGCAACCTTCAGTTGTCAGTAAATCATCTACACTCATAAATGAAGGTGCTGAGACAATCCAATTCTGTGAGCTAGAGCCTAAAGCCAGAGGTGACCTTGAGAACAAGCCCTTGGGGAATCGAAGGGAGTCTTGGAGAGCACTTTGAAAGAGGTTGCAGCAATTGGGCAAGATAAGGTGACCCCAGCTGACCCCTGAGTTATCACATGCTCCTCTCTCCAGCTCAAGTCAAAACCTGCTGTCATTATAGAGAGACTTTGAAATGCACTGAACAAAATGAAGAAAATGTGTTCAAAGTGTTTTATGGACTGCATGCTCATGTGTCCCCAAATTCCTATGTTGAAACCCCAACCCCGATGGATGGTTTTAGGAAGTGGGGGCTTTGGAAGAGAATTAGGGTTCGATGAGGTTATGAGTGTAGCACCCCCTTGGTTTGGAGAGATTAGAGCGCATGCCTTCTCTGTGTGCATGCACCAAGGAAGGCCACATGGGGGCCATAACCAGAATGAGGACTCTTGCCGGGACCCAACCAGGCTGGCACCCTGACCTTGGTCTTCCAGCCTCTAATTTTTTTTTAATGGAAAGCCTGGGGGAGGAGGAGGAGGAGGAATGAGGAGTTGAGGAGGATATGTATATTTCTTTTTTCTTTGTTCGAGATGGAGTTTCGCTGTCACCCAGGCTGGAGTGCAATGGTGTGATCTTGGCTCACTGCAACGGCCGTCTCCCAGGTTCAAGCAATTCTCTTGCCTCAGCCTCACAAGTAGCTGGGATTACAGGCACCCACCACCATGCCTGGCTAATTTTTGTATCTTTAGTAGAGACAAGATTTCACCATGTTGGCCAGGCTGGTCTCGAACTCCTGACCTCAGGTGATCTGCCTGCCTCGGCCTCCCAAAGTGCTGGGATTACAGGTGTGAGCCACTGAGCCCGGCCCGAACCTCTAGAACTGTGAGAAATCAATGTCCGTTGTGTAAACCACCCAGTTTAAGATCTTTGTTATAGCAGCCCAGACTGACTAAGACACAGAGCCAGAAAAAAAGTGAACCCCAAACAAGAGTTTAGGACAAAGTCGCTACATACTTCACAAGGTTGGATTAGGAGCAGTGTTGCATCCTTAATGATCCTTGGCAGTTAGACTGCACCTGTTCTCCACAGTACCGTTTCAAACCTCTTCTGCTCTCCTAAAATTCTAAGCCCACCTCTTCATCTCACTCACACCGAGGCCAACACCCATCAGTGTGCAGGACTCTGTCCATCCTCCTCGTGTATCTCAAATGTTTGCCCCATCTCTCCTCTGTCTTCATCCTCTTCCTTTCCACTGACTCCTCCTTTGGCATTTAAACAAATACAGATTCACTTCATTTCTCAACTCCGTCTTCTGTCTATTGATTACCCTAGCGCGTCTCTTCATTTTCCAGCCAAATTTCTAAAGACACACTTCCTCACCATCCCCTAGCTTCTCGAGTCACTGTAATGTGTCTTTCCAATCTTGGCCACTCCACTAAAACTGCTGGCACCGGTTTCACGAAACACCTCCCTTTCTAAGGCTTTATCTTACTTAAATTATTGTTGGCATTGACAAAATCCACTACCGTCTCCTTTGAAACACTCTGTTCTCTTGATTTATCTTGCGCCTGATCCACTACACAGGTTCCTGGATTTCTTCCTGGCACTGTGGTTAATTCGTCTCAGGCTCCCTGCAAGCTGAACTTCCTTTCTCCTAAAGATGTTGATGCTTCTCAGGGTTCTCCTTTTGGCGCTCTCTTCCCCTCACCACTCCTCTCTCACTTTGCCCACTCTCTCTAGGCAATATTACATACTGTACTCCCCTGTGTTCAACAATATTTCCAGACCTTCACATTCCACTTCCTTTTGAATATTTCCACTTGAATGTTCCATATTCACCTCAAACCTCCAAAAGTGAATTTCCCTCCCCACCCCTCATATCCTGCTCCTTCTCCTTGGCTCCCTTCCCCATCCCTACTTAATTGTCGACTTAGAAATGTACATATCAGCCGGCTGCAGTGGCTCACGCCTGTAATCCCAGCACTTTGTGAGGCCAAGGCGGACGGATCGCCTGAGGTCAGGAGTTCGCGCCAGCCTGGCCAACATGGTGAAACCTCACCTCTACTAAAAATGCAAAAATCAACCGGGTGTGGTGGTGGGTGCCCGTAATCCCAGCTATTTGGAGGCTGAGGCAGGAGAATCGCTTGAGCCCTGGAGGTGGAGTTTGCAGTGAGACGAGATCTCACCATTGCACTCCAGCCTGGGCGACAGAGCGAAACTCTGTCTAGGAAAATTAAAAAAAGAGAGAGAGAAAGAGAAAAGAAATGTGCATATCTTCCTCAACCCCTCATTCGTCCTCCTCCCCCAAACTTTCAATCAATCATTAAGTTCTATTGATCCTCCTTTCTCAAATTATCTCAATCTCCTCACTTCTCTTCTTAACTACATCTACAACCATAGTGTAATTCCACCATCATCCATCACCCAGATTATTCCAATACTTTCTTAGCTGGCCCCATGCCTCTGGCCTTACACCTTCAAATTAATTCTCCAGGGCTGGGCGCGGTAGCTCATGCCTGTAATCCCAGCACTTTGGGAAGTTGAGGTGGGCGGATCACGAGGTCAGGAGATTGAGACCATCCTGGCTAACACGGTGAAACCCCGCCTCTACTAAAAATACAAAAAATTAGCCGGGCGTGGTGGCAGGCGCCTGTAGTCCCAGCTACTTGGGAGGTTAAGGCAAGAGAATGGCGTGAACCCAGCGGGCAGAGCCTGCAGTGAGCTGAGATTGCGCCACTGCACTCCAGCCTGGGCGACAGAGCGAGACTCCGTCTCAAAAAAAAAAAAAAATTAATTCTCCATGCCACAGCCATCATGACCTTTTCAAAACAACTCCCTTACTTAATACCTTCAGTGGTCCCTTAAGCTGCCCAGGAATAAATATTAGACCCTAACATGTCTTCCAGGTCCATTCCGGATCTGGCCTCTGCAGCCTCTCCTGTCTCTTCCTACTCCACTTCATTCTTTTCCCATCAAATGTGTCTTACTCCTTCTTGGATCTCCATGACCAGGTTCATAGTCGGCCTATGACTAACGCTACCAGGTCTGATCATGAGACACCCTTGATTCAATCCCTTCCTGCTCAGTCAGGCAAACGGACTTTAAGTGTCTTGGTGTCCTGTGGCTGCTGTAACCCTGTACCACAAATTGAGTGGCTTAATCAACAAAAATGGATTCTCTCACAATTATGGAAGCCAGAAGTTCAAAATCAAGGTGTTGGCAGGGTAAGTTCCTGCCAGAGTCTCAAAGGGTGATTCAGCTCCATGTCCCTCTCCTAGTTTTGGGGCATCAGCAATGCTTGATCTTCTCAGCTTGTGGACACATCACCTCCATCTCTGCTTCTGTCTTCAGACCGGCTTTCCCCCATCTCTCTGTGCCTCCTCTCTCTTACAAGGATGCCCTCCACTGGATTTATGGCCCTTCCTAAGCCAGGATGACCTCAGCTCAGGATCCTTACTTATGATATCTGTGAAGATCTTTATTCCTGGGCAAGTTACCGAACCTAGGAAAATATAAAAAATAAAAAACATTTTAAAAATAAGGTCAGGTGTGGTAAATCATGCCTATAATCCCAGCACTTTGGGAGGCCAAGGTGGGTGGAAGGGTTGAACCTCAGAGTTCAAGACCAGCCTGGACGATGTGGCAAAACCCCATCTCTACAAAAAATAGAAAAATTAGCTGGGCATGGTGGCACACACCTGTAGTCTCAGCTACTTGGGAGGCTGATGGAGGCTGAGGTGGGAGGATCATCTGAGCCTGGGGAGGTCCAGGCTGCCATGACTGTGCCACTGCACTCCACCATGGTCAAGAGAGTGAGACTCTCTCTCAAAAACAAAAATTTTTAAAAAGAAATAAAATAAAAAATTAAAGACCCTTATTCTAAATAAGATCACATTCCGAAGTTCGGGATGGACATATCTTCTAAGGGTTACACCATTCAACCCACATTATGGGATGGTTTGGGGAAAATGTTTTATGTCCACTTATAGCTCCTGAATGCCTTTACTCAGTATTTCTTGATGTCTAAAATTCTTAAAAATCTTTGTTAGTTTGGCAAAAATTGTGTTAATTTTAAAACTTGCATTTGTTTTATTATTAATGAAGTTGCATGTATTTTATTGCCTATTAACCATTTTATTCCATCTGTAAATTATCTTCTCATATGCTCGGCAGTTTTATGGAGTCTTAATATCTTTCTTATAAGTCAGTACAGGATCTTTATATAGTGAAGCTATTAGTATTTGTGGCAATTTTCCATAGTTTGTAGTTTACCTCCGCTTTCTATTTTGTTTCTTCTACGTAAGATCTTAGAAATTATTCATGTTGGCTGAGCACAGTGGTTCACGCCTGTAATACCAGGACTTTGGGAGCACTTTGGGAGGCTGAGGCAGGAGTATCGCTTAAGCCCAGGAGTTCGAGACTAGCCTGAGCAACAAAGTGAGACCCCATCTCTATTTATTAAATTTAAAAAAAGAAATTATTCAGCCAGGCCCAGTGGCTCAAGCCTGTAATCTCAGCACTTTGGGAGGCTGAGGTGGGTGGATCACCTGAGGTCAGGAGTTCAAGACAGCCTGGCCAACATGGTGAAACCCCATCTCTAATAAAAATACGAAAAGTTAGCTGGACATGGTGGTGGGCACCTATAATCCCAGCACTTGAACCTGCAGGGAGGAGGTTACAGTGAGCTGAGAATGTGCCACTGCACTCCAGCCTGGGTGACGAGTAAAATTCTGCCTCAAACAAACAAACAAACCAAAACAAAAAAACAGAAAATATAGAGGGATCATGTTAATACTGGATGGTGAGCTCAGAGGTCTCCTGATAGGCAATAATCCATAAGCTAACTACTCCAAAAGCTTTATATTTGTCTGTAATATGTTTTGGGGTTAGTATATTTTAGAAAACGTAGCTAAGTGTAAATAAACAGCCAGTCCAGGCATGGTGGCTCATGCCTATAATCCTAGCACACTGGGAGGCTGAGATGGGAAGATCACTTGAGGCCAGGAGTTCGAGACCGGCCTGGTCAATGTAGCAAGACCCCATCTCTATTTTTATATTTTAAAAGTATAAATAAATAAATGGCCATAAGGCTTCCATTTCTGAAGCTGACAGTGAGATGATACTCTCAAGCTTTGGAGAATTAAAAATAAAATCTTACTCTAGAAATGCTATTTATTTATTTATTATTTGAGACAGTCTTGGTCTGTCACCCAGGCTGGAATGTAGTGGTTCCATTTTAGCTCACTGCAACCTCTGCCTCCCGGTTTCAAGCGATTCTCCTCCCTCAGCCTCCTGAGTAACTAGGATTATAGCTGTGCGCCACCACGCCCAGTCAAGAAATGCAATTTATGGCAATCTTGAAGATCTTCCTATTGGTAAAAATTGTTTTACCAATCCTACCTATTCAGACCCTCAGACAGGCCACTGGGTCATTTTTATAGATCTGAAAGGACCTGGTGTTCTGTTGCTGCAATAGCCTAAAACACAGAGAACCACTGTGGTTAATAACATGATATTGAGTGGCCCTTCAGGTGAACAAAATTTAATACTGGCTTCCACACTATTGAGACAAGCAGACTTGTGCATGCCCCTTAATTTATATGAGCTTTGGTGTATTTGTTTATAAGACAGAAGTCGTAATTTTCCTCTGAGTGGTGATATGAAGAGTAAATGAGATGATGGGTGAGGCAAAGTGGCTCACATCTGTAATCTCAGCACTTTGGGAGGCCAAGGCGGGATGATCACTTGAGCCTAGGAGTGCAAGACCAGCTTGGGTAACATGGTGAGAGCCCGTGTCAACAAAAACAACAACAACAAGAACATGTATCTATAAAGGTAAATGATGTTTATGACAGTGCCTACATAGATAGGCATCAAGCTCAAAAAATGTTAGTTCCTATCCCCTTCCCCTCACTGGGGCCAGATGTACACGCCAACATGAAGGGTTTACAATAGATGATCCCTTCCAACTCAGAAACTTTTAACACACAACTAAAATCAGTACTGGTAAGGCTGCAGGAGAAACGTCGCAGAAGTGCATGTTGGGGCAACCTTTCTGGGCAGCTGCTGTATCAATGGGTTTAACATGCAAGTACATTTTGACCTAATGATTCAGTTCCAGGAATTTAGCTCATGGAAATTATTTGGATTGCTACTAAAAAGTCTTCAAAATGTTGATCACAGTGTTGTTTTTAATCAAGAGCATTAAAAAGCCACTCTGATCGTAGAGTGGTGATTAAATAAACTGTGGAATCTCTAAGCCACCTGTATAACAGATACTGTTTTAAAAAATATTATCAACATAGAAAAATCACTCAGGCCTGGTGGCTCATGCCTGTAATCCCAACACTTCGGGAGGCTGAGGCAGGAGGATTGCTTGAGCCCAGGAGTTTGAAACGTAGTCTCTACAAAAAATTAGCCAGGCATGGTGTGTCATGGGCTGAGTAGTCCCAGCTACTCAGAGAGGCTGGGGTAAGAGGATTGCCTGAGCCCAGGAGGCCAAGGCTGCAGTGATCTCTGCTCCTGCCTCTGCACTCCAACCAGGGTGACAGAGCAAGACTTTGTCTCAAAAAAATAAAAATAAAAAATAAATAGAATTTTAAAAAAGAAAAATATTCATAGCATACTGTTTACCAGAAACTAAAAGGAAATGAAATATAATATATGCCTTGTGATCTTAGTTTTGTTACATTAAAATAAACATCTTTGTGCAGAGGCAAAAGATTATACACAAAAAACTCTAATGGTGGTTACTTCTAAATAGTAGTTTGGATATTACTTTTTTTTTTTTTTTTGAGACAGAGTCTTGCTCTGTTGCCCAGGTTGGAGTGCAGTAATGCTATCTCAGCTCAGTGCAACCTCTGCCACCTGGGTTCAAGCAATCTCCTGCCTCAGCCTCCCAAGTAGCTGGGGCTACAGGCGCCTGCCACCACACCTGGCTAATTTTTGTATTTTTAGTACAGATGGGTTTCACCATGTTGGTCAGGCTGGTCTAGAACTCCTGACCTTGTGATCTGCCCGCCTCGGCCTCCCAAAGTGCTGGGATTACAAGCGTGAGCCACTGCGCCCACCCGGATATTATTTCTAAAAGGTTTTTACGATAGATGTATATTGCTTTTGTGAAGAAGAAAGTCACAAGATCTAATTTTAAGTCTTTGCAAAAATGAAATGAAAAATTATTTAATAGTCATTAAGTGATATGTGACGTTAGTCTAGTCTTCTCCATTAAAGTAATCATTGGTGTTCTGCAAGAACTCAAACCACTTCGGCAGAGGGTCTGATGAAACGCTGGTGAGTTCCTGCACTTCAGAGTGGAAGAATGAATTGTGTGGGCTTTGATCTATTAGTTCTCTGTAGAAAACGCTGTGTTCCCTAGGGGATGTCTGGGCCAGAGAGAAAGGGACTGTGCTTTCGGGCAAAAGCCACCACAGTAGTGACCCTGCCTGGCCCCCACAGTGGAAAAGTGCTTTCTGTAGTCTGAAATGAAAGGCGCCCTGTGCGTCTTCCCTTAATGGGCTCTGAAAGCCCAGGCTTCGGGAGTTGAC
Source organism: Theropithecus gelada (assembly GCF_003255815.1). Taxonomy (NCBI): domain Eukaryota; kingdom Metazoa; phylum Chordata; class Mammalia; order Primates; family Cercopithecidae; genus Theropithecus; species Theropithecus gelada. The sequence continues at coordinate 215,834,430 of NC_037668.1, read as the reverse complement.
AGCATCCACAACACTAACCTTAATAAATGGACATAGGCAGAGAAACTTAAGCTGTCTATCAATATGATTGTGTGGGTGTTTCGGAGGCAACACAGGTGATGCACACTCATCCCAGGGCAGCCAGCCCCTCGCAGTGCCTTGTGACATGCTGTTACCCATTTCTTTGGGGTCCCAGAGCCTTATGCATGGAGCTGGTGTTAACTTCCTTCTCATTTTCACAGTTAACTCTCAAATTCCTGGATACTCCCCAAGCTAATCGTGGAGACTTCTTTAATCCAATCAGCCCTTCAAGAGCCTATCCATAAGTTATCATTCCAGAGCCTGAGAATAAAAAGATGAATAATAGGCTGGGCATGGTAATCCTAGCACTTTGGGAGGCCAAGGCAGGAGGATGACCTGAAGTCGGGAGTTCGAGACCAGCCTGGCCAACATGGAGAAACCCCATCTCATGGTGAAACCTCGTCCTACTAAAAATACAAAAAATTAGCCAGGCATGGTGGTGGACACCTAGTAATCCCAGCTACTTGGGAGGCTGAGACAGGAGAATTGCTTGAACCCAGGAGGCAGAGGTTGTGGTGAGCCAAGATTGTGCCACTGCACTCCAGCCTGGGCGACAGAGCAAGACTCCGTCTCAAAAAAAAATGGAGACTGACAAAGGTGAAGTTACCGCTCAAGGTTATGCAGGTAAGAGGTGGAGGAGGTCGTGTTGATAGCAGGCTTACCTGACTTCTGCGTGTGACGTGGGAGAGGCAGCAAGGCAGCCTGCCAGAGAACTGCAGACAGGGCTCCCCAAGACTTGAAGGAGCTTTGGGGAGTCCACTGCACTAAGAAATGAGGGGAAAGGGAGTCAAAGCAAATAAGCTACATATATTTCCTATTTTATTTTTCATTATAGTCGGGTGCAGTGGCTCACACCTGTAATCCAACACTTTGGGAGGCCAAGATGAGAGGATCACTTGGGGCCAGGAGTTCGAGACCAGCCTGGATGACAGAGTGAGATTCTGTCTCAAAAAAAAAAAAAATTAGCCGGGTGTGGTGGTGGATGTCTGTAATCCCAGCTACTTAAGGGAGGCTGAGGCAGGAGAATTGCTTGAACCCAGGAGGCAGAGGTTGCAGTGAGCTGAGATCAAGCCATTGCACTGCAGACTGGGCAACAAGAGCAAAACTCCGTATCAAAAAAAAAAAAAAATAGCTGAACAGTGATGGTGAGTGTCTGTAGTCCCGATACTCAGGAACCTGGGGCAGAAGATTGCTTGAGCCCAAAAGTTTAAAGTTGCAGTGAGCTTTGATTATACCACTGCACTCCAGCCTGGGCAATAGAGCAAGACCCTGTTTCAAAAAAAGGAAAAGAAAATGTTATCACATGCTGTCTTTGGCAGCACATATACTGAAATTGGAACAATACAGAGAAGACTAGTATGGCCCCACACAAGGATGACATGCCAATTCATAAAGTGTCATTCCTCAAAGAGCTAAAAGCAGAACTACCATCGACCTAGCAATCCCATTACTGGGTATATACCCAGAGCAACGTAAGTCATTCTCCCATAAAGACACACGCATGCAAACATTCACTGCAGCACTGTTCACAACAGCAAAGACATGCAATCAACGTAAATGTCCATCAATGGCAGATGGATACAGAAAATGTGGTGGCTGGGTCCGGTGGCTCATGCCTGTAATTCCAGCACTTTAGGAGGCTGAGGCGGGCAGATCACCTGAGGTCGGGAGTTCGAGACCATCCTGACCAACATGGAGAAACCCTGTCTCTACTAAAAACTACAAAATTAGCTGGGCATGGTGGTGCATGCCTGTAATCCCAGCTACTTGAGAGGCTGTGGTAGAAGAATCACTTGAACCCGGGAGGCAGAGGTTGCAGTGAGCTGAGATCACGCCACTGCACTCCAGCCTGGGCAACAAGAGCAAAACTCCACCAAGAAAGAGGAGAGGAGAGGAGAGGAGAGGAGAGGA
>NC_037668.1:215770595-215832063 GCF_003255815.1 Theropithecus gelada | reverse complement strand
GGGGAGGGGAGGGGAGGGGAGGGGAGGGGTACAGATACACCATGGAATACTAGGCAGCCATAGAAAAGAACAAGATCATGTCTTTTGTGGAAATGTGGATGGAGCTGGTGGTGGCTATTATCCTCAGTAAACTAGCAGAGAAACAGAAAACCAAATACTACATGTTCTCGCTTGTAAGTGGAGACTAAATGATAAGAACTTACAAACACACACAAAGAAGGAAACAATAGACACGGGGGTCTACTTGCGAGTGGAGAGTGGGAGGAGAGAGAGGAGCAGAAAAGATGACTATTGCGTACTGGGTTAATCCCTGGATGATGAAAGAGCCTGTAGAACAATGTCCATGACACGTGTTTACCTATGTAACAAACCTTCACATGCACCCCCAAACCTAAAAGTTAAAAAGAAATGTAAAAACACATAATGTGCCAAAAATAGAATGGCCAAAAAAAAAAAAGAAAATACTATCACAATCACCATGTATCTCTCACTGGCCAACCCTGTATTTCGCATTTATCTGAGCAAAGTGCTAGAGGGTGGAGATACGGTGGTGAGAAAAAAAATGAAATTAATTGTAACAGTTAGTTACAAGAACTTAAAATCTTGTGTTTAACTTAGGTAGCTATGGTAGGCAGAATGATGGCCCCCAAAGATGTTCACATCCGAATCCCCAAAACTTGTCAATATGTTACATTATGTGGTAAGGGGGAACTGGGATTCTAGATGGAATTAGGAATGCTAACCCAGCCAAGCATGGTAGCTCATGCTTGTAATCCCAGAATTTGGAAGACTGAAGCAGGAGGATCGCTTGAGCCCAGGAGTTTGAGACTAGTCTGGGCAACATAGTGAGACCCCATCTCTAAAAAATAAAATAGACTGGGTGTGGTGGCTCACGCCTGTAATCCCAGCACTTTAGGAGGCTGAGACAGGTGGATCATGCGATCAGGAGTTCGAGATCAGCCTGGTCAATATGGTGACACCCCGTCTCTACCTGAAATACAAAAATTAGCCAGGTATGGTGGCGGATGCCTGTAGTCCCAGCTACTGGGGAGGCTGAGGCAGGAGAATTGCATGAACCCGGGAGGCAGAGGTTGCAGTGAGCTGAGATCATGCCACTGCACTCCAGATTGGGCGACAGAGCGAGACTCTGTCTCAATAAATAAATAAATAAATGAGTGAATAAACAAAAAATAAAATAAAATAGAGGAATGCTAATCTGCTCACCTTAAAATAGGGAAATGATCCTGGATTATCTGGCTGTGCCTAATGTAATCACGAGGATTCTTAAATGATGAAGAATCAGGAGAGTCAGGGAAGGGAATGAGACCACAGAAGCAGAAGTCAGAGGCTGGAGTGAAATGATTGCTGGTCTTGAAGATGTAAAGAAGCCACAAGCTAAGGAATGCAGGCAGCCTCTGGAAATGAGATGACAAGAAAACAGACTTTCTAGCTGGGTGTGGTGGCTCATGCCTCTAATCCCAGCACTCTGGGAGGCGAAGGTGGGCAGATCACGAGGTCAGGAGTTCGAGACCAGCCTGACCAAAATGGTGAAAACACATCTCTACTAAAAACATAAAAATTAGCTGGGCGTGATGGTATGCACCTGTAATCCCAGCTACTCAGGAGGCTTAGGCAGGAGAATCGACTGAACCCGGGACTCAGAGGTTGCAGTGAGCCAAGATCATGCCACTGCAGTCCAGCCTGGGCAACAGAGTGAGACTCTGTCTCAAAAAAAAAAAAAAAAAAGGCCGGGCGTGGTGGCTCACGCCTGTAATCCCAGCACTTTGGGAGGCCGAGGCTGGCAGATCACAAGGTCAGGAGATCGAGACCATCCTGGCTAACACAGCGAAACCGCATCTCTACCGAAAATACAAAAAATTAGCCGGGCATCGTGATGGGTGCCTGTAGTCCCAAGTACTCTGGAGGCGGAGGCAGGAGAATGGCGTGAACCCGGGAGGCGGAGCTTGCAGTGAGCCGAGATCGCGCCACTGCACTCCAGCCTGGGTGACAGAATGCGACTCCATCTCAAAAAAAAAAAAAAGAAGAAAAAAAAAAAAAGAAAAAGACAAGAAAACAGACCTTCCCCTAGAGCCTCCCAAAGGCTGACACCTTGATTTTAACCTGGTGGGGTTCATTGAGACTTCTGATCTCCAGAACTATAAGAGAAGGTGTGTTGTCTTAAGCTGCTAATTTGGGGTGATTTGTTACAGCAGTCGTAAGACAATAGCACAGTGGGAGGTCATGGAAATCTTCCATCAGGCAATGGCTCTTGAACTGAAATCTGATGGAATAGGAGGGAAGGGTCCAACACATTTGGCAGGTAAGGTTGGCACAGCTGGAGGAGGCATGTCCTAGGAGAGAGGTGGAGGAGCTCTGTAGGTTTTCAAGCAGGCAGGGCCAGGTAGGCCACATTCAGTATATTGGTCCTCCTTTTTTTTTTTTTTCTAGAGATGGAGTCTTGTTGTGTTGCCCAGGCTGATCTTGAAATCCTGGCCTCAAGTGATCCTCCTGCCTCAGCCTCCCAAAGTGCTGTGATTACAGGAATGAGCTAGCACACCCGGCCAGCCCTTCTAAAAGCAACAGAAGCTGGGCACGGTGACACACACCTGTAATACCAGCCACTCAGGAGAGTGAGGCAGGAGAGCCCAGGAATTCGAGACCAGTCTGGGCAACATAGCAAGACTTTATCTCAAAAAAAAATTATTTTAATTTAAAAACAAAAGCAACGAGAATCCACCGAAGGACTCAATTTCAAGGATGGCATCAGCAAAATTTTGCTTAATAAAATTGTTAATTTCAGATTAATCCCTACCTCACTACACCTAATTTATCTCACACAGTACTCAGAATGCAAATTAATATTAACCATAGACAATTAAAAAGGCAAACAGACTGGGAAAATGTCACATGATAAATTCCTAAGTCAACTACAAATTATTTGCACATTATCCCCAGACATTCTCTCTTCCCATAAAAATGAGTAATTAAAAGACACTAATACCAAGAAAAGTTTCATTGATACTTTGTTCCAAATGGTTGAGATTAATGAATACACTAACACAAGATTTGCTTTCATACTAAAATCGAGGTGAAATTTGGAATAACATAGGCCAGAAATTTTCTGTTGACCATCAAGTGTGGTGTGACATCTAGTGGCCAAAGTTACCAATTTTATTTCTTCCTTCTTGGCTTGATTTAAACATACTAGACACAATGTACCTTGAGGCCAATAAACATTGAGAAACCACTGTGTTAAAAGTTAAATTGACTGTAGGGATAGCCAAATGAAAAATGTGCTGCCTCTGATTCTCTGGGAGCTTGAAGACTCAGTAGAAGGTGGAAAGATAAGTATTTAGATATTCTTTTTTTTTTTTAGATGGAATCTCGCTCTGTTGCCCAGGCTGGAGTGCGGTGGCACGATCTCAGCTCACTGCAAGCTCCGCCTCCCAGGTTCACGCCATTCTCCTGCCTCAGCCTCCCAAGTAACTGGGACTACAGGCGCCCGCCACCACGCCCAGCTAATTTTTTGTATTTTTAGTAGAGACAGGGTTTCACCATGTGAGCCAGGATGATCTTGATCTCCTGACCTCGTGATCCGCCCACCTTGGCCTCCCAAAGTGCTGGGATAACAGCATGAGCCACTGCGCCCGGCCTTGTATTTAGATATTCTAATAGCGGGCAGGTGATTGCAGTACTTGCTGTGACTCTTTCTCCACCTTCTAGCAGGTGTTAGGCAACCAAATGGGAATGAAGGAGCCCTGGGCTGGAGACATAGATTTGAGATCCATTAGTGAGCAGGTTACTGTTGAGACTTAAGTGTGGAGGATACACAGGAACACTTAGCACTGGGACTGGTACAGAACAGTTGTTCAATAAATATTCACTACCATGAAAAAGCATTCAGTCAAAAGTGTCAAATGCTCTGATTGCAAGAGGAGGACCCATGGGAGAGTTCCAAGTACTACTGTATGGAAATGCCTGGGCTTGATAAAATAATAGTGTTAAATCACCAATGCTAGCCAATACACATTGCGTTACAGCTGAATTATATAAATTTTGGGGGTTTCTAATAGTCTAAATTGGGTTCCTTTGGGGAAATTGCTCATCTTCTCAGAGGTACCTGCCTAACTGGTTGAAAGACAAAAACACCATCTCTTGGAAAGTCTGTGCAGATCAACTGAGATAATGTGTCAAAAACATTTTTAAGAGACCAGGCATGGTGGCTCATGCCTGTAATCCCAACAATTTGGGATGTTGAAGGGGGCAGATCACTTGAAGTCAGGAGTTCAAGACCAGCCTAACCAACATGGCGAAACCTTGTCTCCACTAAAAACACAAAACAATTAGCCAGGTGTGGTGACGCATGCCTGTAATCCCAGCTAATCAGGAGGCTGAGGTGGGAGGATCACTCGAACCCTGGAATTGTAGGTTGCAGTGAGCCAAGATTGTACCACTGCACTCAGAAAAAAGGAGAAAGATTTTTAAGCCATAAACTACTAAACTCACATGAAGTGCCTGCATTAAGTGAGCAGCCATAGGCTTATTGCACAAAAAGGAAATGCTTAAATACATCAAATCATAACCCAAAATGAGGCTACACAGGAAAATCATCTCATTCAAATGTATCAGCATATCAAAAATGGCTTTTTAAACTCTTGTCAATTTTGAGTATTTCTTGCTGAATTTTTAATATATTTTGTAAGTTCAGGCAGGGTGCAGTGGCTCATACCTGTAATCTCAGCACTTTGGGAGGCCTAGTCAGGTAGATCACCTGAGGTCAGAAGTTCGAGACCAGCCTGGCCAACATGGTGAAACCTTGTTTCTACTAAAAATACAAAAAAAAAAAAAAAAAATTAGCCAGGCATGCTGGCACATGCCTGTAATCTCAGCTACTTGGGAGGCTGAGACGGAGAATCGCTTAAACCCAGGAGGCGGAGGTTGTAGTGAGCCGAGATTGTGCCACTGCACTCCAGCATGGGCGACCAAAAAAAAAAAAAAAAAAAAAGTTTGTGTTCTGGAAAAAAATAGAAATAATATTTCAAATATTTTAAAAGAAATAAGAACTATCTAGAATTAATTCTGTCACATGAAATGCCAAATTTTAGGCTGGGAAATGTAATAGAAGTGTTTTATTTCATAACAGAATTTTTTATTCAAATTTTTACCAATTTTGGGAGAAATTTTTGAAAGTATTAACTTTAGTCAATGTTTAGAATTTCATCTTCAGTAACTGAGAATGGAACATTCATGTCGATGCTGTTAAAACCAGTCAGGAAATTTGCTCAGTGGGATTATTTGTCACTTGGTCAGTTTGCAGAGTCGTTTCTATTGGCAGTAACTCCATGTAGCCAACACGAGGAACAGCAGAGGGCAACAAAGAGTCAGCGGCCTTGGTAGGAAGCCGGGCAGGGGCGGGAGGGGGCACATTTCACCCATTGTGCACATGTCCAAGGGGCAGTTTAGTCTTTGTGTACCTCGGTAGTATTTTATTTTATTTCATTTTTGGTAAGCACATAGCCCCATCACATTTGAAGATAATTCAAATTTTTATTGTTTAAGTGTTTTTGTATGTTTGTTTGTTTTTGAGACAAAGTCTCACTCTGTCGCCCAGGCGGTTTTTTTGCTTGTTTGTTTGTTTTATGAGACAAAGTCTCACCCTGTCACCCAGTCGGAGTGCAGTGGTGCCATCCTTGGTTCAAGTGATTCTCCTGCCTTGGCCTCCCAAGTAGCTGGGACTATAGGTACATGCCACACCTGGCTAATTTTTTGTATTTTTAGTAGACATGAGGTTTCGCTATGTTAGCCAGGATGGTCTCGATCTCCTGACCTCATGATCTGCCCACCTTGGCCTCCCAAAGTTCTGGGATTACAGGCATGAGCCACCATGACCGGCCTATAATTCAAATTTTTAATTCAATATATCAGTCCAGGCTGGGCACAGTGGCTCATGCCTATAATCCCAGCACTTTGGGAGGCCTAGATGGGTGGATCACCTGAGGTTAGGAGTTCAAGACTAGCCTGGCCAATATGGTAAAACCCTGTCTCTACTAAAAATACAAAAATTAGCCAGGCGTGGTGGCATGCGCCTGTAGTCCCAGCTACTTGGGAGGCTGAGACAGGAGAATTGCTTGAACCCGGGAGGTGGAGGTTACAGTGAATCAAGAATGTACCACTGCACTCCAGCCTGGGAGACAGAGCAAGTGGGCAACAGAGCAAGACTCTGTCTAAATATATATTTTATATATATGTATGTATATCTCCAAAGTAGATTGTATTAGTAATTTTATTCACCAAAACACCAAAAATCCATATACCAAAAAGCTAACACTTTAAAGAGAGAGATTTAAAGGTGGCCTGGCAGCCCTTGTATGGTTTTAAGTACGTGCTATTCCATGATTTGAATCATTCTGTAACACTTGCCACCCAGGAGAGGAACATTCCCAGCTGTGTTCTTGGCTTAAACAGAGCTCCAGAGGCTGGAAACAAATAACCCAGTTGATGCACAATTGAGAACATAAACAGAGAAGAAACGATCCACTCATACCTCCCCAATGAGCGAAGCAGCTCTATCAAGCACATCTTTGCATATCGCACAATCCTCACTAATTATTGGTTGATAGTAAGCCAAATCCATTCATATTCACTGAGCCCATGAGCACATTCAAAGTTAAATATAAATGCACCTGTCAATGCCATAACTACAGGAGATATTTTAGGATAAAAGATATTCCCTGGAGTAAGATCCGTGCAAGATGGAAAGGAAACACCAAGAGCATCTAAGATGCAAGGATTAAAAATTCAAGGTTTGGAGGAAGAAATTGGAATGGGTGCTAGTGGGGCAAGGAGGAGCTGGGCTGGAGGGTGCATTGTGCAGGATGAGACACAGAGTTAGAGGGCTTGAGATCAGACCACGAAGAGTCCTGCCTGGGATTTGCACTTGACCTTAGGTGTGAGGAGTCATATTTAGGAGTTTTGTTTTTTCCTTAGATTTCTCCGTCCCTCAATTTCCTGTTCCAGGGATCAATGACTATGTGTGATGAGCAGGAAGGTTTAGATAGGGATGGCCCAGTCTGAGTAGATAGGACATATATCTCTGAATCTCTCCTCTTTACATCTAATCCTTTCCTTGTCATAGAGAGAATCTTGGAGGCTCCCAGTGAACCAGACAAGGCCAGACAGGACATGCTGATGATGTCAATGACTGAAGAAAAACCCTTTTCCACTCAGGTGCCGTGGCTCACACCTATAATCCCAGCACTATGGGAGGCCAAGTCAAGAGAATAACTTGAGCCTAGGAGTTCAAGACCAGCCTGGGCAACATAGCAAGATGCTGTCTCTACAAAAATAAATGTAAAAAAAAAAAACATAAACCTTTTCCACAAACTCTCCTGCCTTCCCCTTTTTCTCCATTCCTAAGCTATCTTTCATTCCCCATATCATAGTCTGCAGATGGAGAACCTCCTTGTTATTTTAGAAAGGGTACACAGGAACAGAAGAGAGTTAAACAGAGGCCAGGTTATGGGGGTCTTTGTCAACTGGGATAACAATATGATATCTAAAGTAACCAGCGGTGCTTTTATTTAAAAATAATATTTATTTGGCCAGGTGCGGTGGCTCACACCTGTAATCCCAGCACTTTGGGAGGCTGAGGTAAGTGGATCACGAGGTCAGGAGATCGAGACCATCCTGGCTAACACGGTGAAACCCCGTCTCTACTAAAAATACAAAAAACTAGCCGGGCGCGGTGTCGGGCGTCTGTAGTCCCAGCTACTCGGGAGACTGAGGCAGGAGAACGGCGGGAACCCGGGGGGCGGAGCTTGCAGTGAGCTGAGATCCGGCCACTGCACTCCAGCCTGGGCGACAGAGCGAGACTCTGTCTCAAAAAAAAAACAAAACTTTCCTTTCAAAATAAATGTGCCATGTTAAAAAGAAATTAAGTAATTTAAGGCAAAACTTTTTTTTTTTTTTTGAGACGGAGTCTCGCTCTGTCGCCCAGGCTGGAGTGTAGTGGCCGGATCTCAGCTCACTGCAAGCTCCGCCTCCCGGGTTCACGCCATTCTCCTGCCTCAGCCCCCCGAGTAGCTGGGACTACAGGCGCCGCCACCACGCCCGGCTAGTTTTTCGTATTTTTAGTAGAGACGGGGTTTCACCATGTTAGCCAGGATGGTCTCGACCTCCTGACCTTGTGATCCACCCGCCTTGGCCTCCCAAAGTGCTGGGATTACAGGCGTGAGCCACCACGCCCGGCCAGGAAAAACTGTTAAGTAATAGTATTACAGGGCTATTACAGATGCCCTTAGCATGATATACAAATGATTGAAGTTTAAGAAGCCATGCCTTATTCCATTCAATCTGTACCCAAACACATCAGCTCCTTCTCAGTACTTAAATGACCTGCATGTGTGGGGAAAAAAAAAAAAAAAAAGAACAAAAGGGCAGCCAGGCATAGTGGCTTACAGCTGTAATCCTAACACTTTGGGAGGTCGAGGTGGGTGGATCGCTTGCGCTCAGGGATTCCAGACCAGCCTGGGAAACATGGTAAAACCCCGTCTCTACCAAAAACACAAAAGTTGGCCAGGCATGATGGTGTGCAACTGTGGTCCCAGTTACGTGGGAGGCTGAGTCGGGAGGATCACTAGAGCCTGAGAAGTTGAGGTTGCAGTGAGCTGTGATCATGCCACTGCAGTCCACCCTGAGCAACAGAGCAAGACCCTGTCTGGAAAAAAGAAAGAAAGAAAGAAAGAAAAAAATAGCATTTTCCCTCAGCAAGATTTGAGGGACAGTCTCTCCTTTGAGGCATACACCTTGATTCCATCAGACACAGCCTCTGGTTTCACCCCCATCTCATTAATTCACTTCTGTCTCATTGGCAGGCTCAGCCTCTTCTCTGCTGTCTTTGATGATTAGAATTGCTATAGGCTCCGACCTGTCTCCCCTCTTTTCTTACTAGATATTTTCTCCCCAGGCAGCTCAGCAACACCCATGTCTTCAGCTCTCTTCAACATGAACTCCAGTTGCTTAAGCCATAAACTTAGAGACATTTCATTCTGTGCCATTGCTCTTAAGCCAAACTTCCAACTTTTCTCCGCTAAACAACGACAATAGCCCCACCTCCAGTCTATTCTCCACCGTCCTCCCGGAACAATTTTTTTAAACTGAAAATTGAATCCATTATTCTCTGCTTAGGTGGTTTCAGTGGTTTGCGTTGACTTTATAATAAAAATCACACTGCAGGGCCCCTGAGACCTCAGCCCCATTCTGCATGGTTTTCCTCCTGGAGGTCCCAGACACAGTGACCTCCAGTACTTTCTTCCCTTCTCTCTCTTTTTATTTTCTTTAACAGATGGGGCCTATGTTGCCCAGGCTGGCTTTAAACTCCTGGGTTCAGGCAATCATCCTACCTTGGTCTCCTCAGTGGTTGAGACTACAGGCACATGTCAGCACGCTGGCTTCTAGCACTTTCTTAAACAAACCATATTCCCTCTTTCCAAAGCTATTACCATTGCCTCAAACACTGCCCTGCCCCCTCTTCCCACCTCATGCCATTGCCTTGCTTTGCCTGGCTAACACCACATGAGCTCAAATATCACTTTAGGAAAATTTCCTTGACCTTCCTCTACATCGACTAAGTCAGATCCCCTAAGAAACTCTGTCCCAGCACCATGGACCCCTCTTCATCACACGTGGCACAGTTGAGTTCCTTTGATCATCATCTGCTGCCCCACTAAGCTGTAGCTTGACATAAGAGATGCTGTGGGTATTTTTTTTTTGAGACGGAGTCTCGCGCTGTCGCCCAGGCTGGAGTGCGGTGGCCAGATCTCAGCTCACTGCAAGCTCCGCCTCCCGGGTTCACGCCATTCTCCGGCCTCAGCCTCCCGAGTAGCTGGGACTACAGGCGCTGCCACCTCACCCGGCTATTTTTTGTATTTCTTAGTAGAGACGGGGTTTCACCGTGTTAGCCAGGATGGTCTCGATCTCCTGACCTCGTGATCCGCCTATCTCGGCCTCCCAAAGTGCTGGGATTACAGGCTTGAGCCACCGCGCCCGGCCTTTTTTTTAAACAGAGTTTTGCTCTTGCCACCCAGGCTAGAGTGCAATCGTGTGATCTCGGCTCACTGCAACCTCTGCCTCCCGAGTTCAAGCAATTCTCCTGCCTCTGCCTCCCGTGTAGTCGGAATTACAGGTGCCTGCCACCATACCCGGCTAATTTTTGTATTTTTTTAGTAGAGATGGGGGTTTCACCATGTTGGCCAGGCTGGCCTCAAACTCCTGAACTCAGGTGATCCACCCGCCTTGGCCTCCCAAAGTGCTGGTATTACAGGCATGAGCCACCAGGCCCAGTCTAGTTTTTACTTTTCTGTTGTATCCCTATAACATACTAGTACACTTATCACATGTTAGATACAATAAATTTTTGGGGAATTAAGAATGAATGAATATTGTTGCCAGGCATGGTGGCTCACATCTGTAATCCTTAGGAGGCCGAGGCAGGCAGATCACCTGAGGTCAGGAGTTTGAGACCAGTCTGACCAACATGGCAAAGCCCCATCTCTACTAAAATTACAAAAATTAGCTGAACGTGGTGGCACACACCTGTAATCCCAGCCACTTGGGAGCCTGCAGCAAGAGAATCGCTTGAACCCAGGCAGTGGAGGTTGCAATGAGCCGAGATCAAGCCATTGCAATCCAGCCTGGATGACAGAGCAAGACTCTGTCTCAAAAACAAACAAAAAAAAATTTATATTGTTGTGAAGCCAAAATAATTGTCTCCATTTTTTTAAGAGATGAGATCTTGCTATGCTGCCCAGGCTGGACAATAATGTGTCTTCATTTTTACAGTTAGAAAGCTGAAGTTCATTGGCAAGAAGTAAACTCCCAGAATCAGGGAGCTGAGACGTGTCTGACTCATCTTGCATTAAGGCTGGAGTCAAAGCTGATACATTCCCAGGGCTTCAGAGCAGCAGACTCTTGTGGGAGGTCACTGCTGCAACCTCCTCCAACCTCTAAAGGTGCTAGAGGTGGGTTTCCTAGTAGACAACAGGACTAATGCCCAGTTTCCTTCAGGTCCAGGCAGATCCTGAGCGCAACAGATGCTGAAAACAAGAAATGCCTCTGGCTCTTGAAAAAAGGAATTTGACAGCTGGCTACCTCTAGGAAGGCCTGCAGTCCTTCCCTACCCAGCTTCCAGACTCCCTCGCCCATCACATTAGATTTCCCCCCCACCCCCCACCTTTTCTACTTTCCTGTGTCTAAGGAATTACTAAGCCGTTAATGCCTCCTGATGTGAGTGCATCATTCTTCATCCCGGGTGGTGGCGTGGGGGTGAGATGTAAACACCTGCAAGGCTGAGTCACAGAGCAGGAGAAGCTGGGCTTTCTGGCAGTGGATGGTGGGAGCTGGGAAAAGGCCACAGCTCATTCCCTCTGGCAGGCAAGGATCTGGAAACAGCCTGCCCGGCCACAGTCTGGGCCTCTTGGCCTTTTTTTCCCAATGGTTGTACCTGTGAGAAAAGGGGTTGGGAGCTGGGTTATTTGTACTGGGGGAATCTCAGGCGCAGAGTCTGTTTTAATAAGATGTTGGGGGTCCCTCCAGCATAAAGGATAGAGGTTTTGTCCATGTAGGGCCCTAACCCTGGAGCTGCTAGGGGAATGTTTCAGGAAGCACTTTCCTTATGATGGTGATGGTTCTATTTTAAGCCAACTTTGAAAATTCTAGAACAGAGGCCAGGTGCGGTGACTTACGCCTGTAATCCCAGCACTTTGGGAGGCCAAGGCGGGTGGATCGCCTGAGGTCAGTAGTTCGGGACCAGCCTGGCCAACATGGTGAAACCCTGTCTCTACTAAAAATACAAAAATCAGCTGGGCATGGTGGTGGGCTCCTATAATCGCAGCTACTCAGGAGGCTGAGGCAGGAGAATTGCTTGAACCCAGGAGGCAGAGGTTGCAGTGAGCCAAGATCGTGCCACTGCACTCCAGCCTGGGTGACAGAGCAAGACTACATCTCAAGAAATAATAATAAATAAAATAAATAATAAAAATAAATTCTAGAATGGAAAGCATTATGTCATAATGGGTTTCAGCGGCATAAAGTTGTAGGCTCAAATTTCACCAACTGAGTGATCTTGAGCAAATTACCTCAACTCTCTGAGTTTCAGGTGTCTTTTTCTTTTCCAGAAAGATTAAATAAGAAGGTAGAATAATAATATCTCAATGCTTAACATGTGTATGTGCTCCATAAAGATTAGTTTCCACCCCTAGCGCAATGACTGTACATGATAAAATTTAACAAATGAAGATAATGACAATGATGGTGAAGACTGTGGTGGATGCAGAGTTAGGGTGCCCAGATCCCTTGTCCAGAACTGAAGCACTGATCGCCCAGCTGTGGGGGTATTGGTGAACTGGGTGGTAAATGGTGGAAGGAAGTCATTGGTGGCTTGATAATTAAAGAAAAAGTAATTATAAGGACTATAGAGTCACATAGCTATTACCAGGGGCTATTGATGCTTTCTAGAAAGTTAATGAAAGGCTGAAAATGATTAATCATCAATTCTTTTTGTTTTTTGAGACAGAGTCTCACTCAAATCACCCAGGCTGGAGTGCAGTGACATGATATCGGCTCACTGCAACCTCCTCCTCCTGGGCTCAAGTGATTCTCCTGTCTCAGCCTCCCAAGTAGGTGAGATTACAGACATGCACCACCACACCCATCTAATTTTTGTATTTTTAGTAGAGACGAGGTTTCACCACGTTGGTCAGGCTGGTCTCAAACTCCTGGCCTCATGTGATCCACCTGCTTCAGCTTCCCAAAGTGCTGGGATTACAGGCATGAGCCACCACACCCAGCCCTGATCATCAATTTTTTAATTGATGACATCATATTGATCTAATCAATGACATTATGTTGATTTGATCAGGTGAGCAAGGAGTGAGACGTCTTTTGGAAGCCTTGGTAAGACATATGCACCCCAGAGGTAGGACATGAAACCCTGAGGGCCTCCTTGGCTGAGACTCATATCCATTATCTACAGGACAGAAAAAGAGTTAGGGCCAAAGCACAGTTACAGGAGTAATAGAACACCAGAGAAGGTTGGACTGTCAGTCTAGGCATGTCTGCTATGCCAGCGTCAGGGCACTGGTTGGGAAGTATTGGAACCTATAATTTGGGATGGATAAATCTGGGTCAATGCACTTGAAAATCTTGAACTCCTTGAAAGGCCTGGCCTGTTTTTGCTGGGGAAAGGTATTTTCCCTCTTGCCTGAAGATTATGTGGACTCATTTGCCTTCCAAGACAACAGAGGATAAGCCTTACCTCTTCTGCTGGCCATTATGCTAATAACTAGGTTTCGGTTATGACATAACTCACTGCATAAATTGTGACCTCTATTTGGTTATTTGCATAATGGCCAGCAGGAGAGGTGGTGCCTGTCTTCCTCTCAGAGGAGATGCTGGATGGAGCCACTGTGTACCCCCAGGACCCAGAAGAGAACACGTGGACCTGGATTCTGAATGCCCTGGAAGGGAGGCAAAAGTGGGGTGGGAAGGCATGGAACATAAAATAAGGTGAAGGGAGAAATTATTGATATCAGAGCATTTTCCTGGCTGGGCATGGTGGCTCACGCCTGTAATCCTAGCACTTTGGGAGGCCGAGGAGAGTGGATCACCTGAGCTCAGGAGTTTGAGATGAGCCTGGGCAACATGGTGAAACCCCGTCTCTACTAAAAATATAAAAAAATTAGCCGGGTATGGCGGCATGTGCCTGTAATGCCAGCTACTCAGGAGGCTGAGACAAGAGAGCCGCTTGAACCTGGGAGGCAGAGGTTGCAGTGAGCCGAGATCACTCCAGTGCACTCCAGCCTGGGTGGCAGAGCAAGACTCCGTCTCAGAAAAAGAAAAAACAAAAGCATTTTCCCATTATGTGGATTTTAGATCCTGGCAAGGAATTTGGAAGATGCTGCTGTTATGCGAGTGTAGTTCTTGGAATCTCAGCCAAGCAGCAGCACCAATTGCAGCTGCTTCTGCCAGATGTAGAACATCTGCTGGCAAATATTAACATGGGCTCAGATGCATGGCATCTGGTTCTTTATCTTGCAAATAGATTCTTTTTCATCACTATCAAAAAGAACTAAAAGCAGTTTGCATTTACTTAGGACAGATAATTATATAAATTAACGGACTTGCTCCAAGACCGTGTTAATTCTCCCATCCTTTGTCATATTTTAGTCCAAAGAAAAATAGATTGTCTGGACAACCCAAATAACATGGCATTAGTTCACTCTTTCAATGATCATTTGATCTAATCAGGTGAGCAAGGAGTGAAAAGGACCTTGGAAGCCTTGATAAGACACATGCACCCCAGAGGTGGGACATACATTTTCCAGTGACTCAGGGGGCTGCAAAATCAGTGAAGCTTCAGAGATTCAGTGGTCTGTGCATGCCAGGACATCCTCTCCAAAGTAATGAAAAAAATTATTGCATTACACATCTTTCTCTTTTCTTTCTTTTTTTTTTTTTTTTTTTTTGAGACTCTTGCTCTGTTGCTCAGGCTGGAGTGCAGTGTCACAATCTCGGCTCACTGCAACCTCCGCCTCCCGGGTTCGAGCAATTCCCTTGCCTCAGCCTCCCAAGTAGTTGAAACTACAGGTACACGCCATCGCGCCTGGCTAATTTTTGTATTTTTAGTAAAGACGGGGTTTCACCATGTTGGCCAGGATGGTCTCAAACTCCTGACCTCAGGTGATCCACCCTCCTCAGCTTCCCAAAGTGCTAGGATTACAGGTGTGAACCACCGCACCCAGCCACATCTTTCACCACAAAGAAGAAAAGGCAATGCCTGATTGGCTTCTTTGGGCCCTAAAGATAGCCACATTTGAGAATTCTGCCTCAACTCATATTCTAGAGGACACAAAAGTTGCCAGCTTTAAGTTGGGCCAGAGTAAGGAAGAGTTCTGTTGAAAGTACCCCTGCCACTTGTACCCTATGACCAGGCAGACCTTATGGTACAGAGGGAGGTATGGTGGGAAAAGACACTGGGTGGGTCTATGGTAAATTTCAATCTATGATTCACAATGTAGCTCGCTAGGGTTCAGAAACATAGTTATGCCATTTGCAGCAGAGAATGGTTTATCTTTCAAAAATCACTTGGCCATGAGCCACTTAGAGACAACGTGGCCAGAACTGGCCATAATGAACTATATTTTGTCTGACTCATGAAGTCATTAGTGGCAGCAACACATCATAAAATGGAAGTGGTGTTTGTAGGATCAGACATGTGCCAAGACAAGGGCATAAGTAAACTGCATGATCAGGTGGCCCAGAGCCCCAGGAAATCTACCACTGTTGCACCCATATCCCTTCCTTTGTTCACTACTGGCCATTGTAGGGGAGGGTCACTTGTGATCAACTGACAGAGGAAGAAAAAGGCTAAACTTAATTTTACAGATGAATAGCTTAGTCAGTGGTGCAAGCCAAAAATGGGCTGCACCTGCACCAAGGGTGGCCCTGAGAGACAGCGTTGAGGGGAAACCCTCCCGATGGGCAGAACTTTGGGCAGTACACCCAGTGCTTTACTTGGGTAAATACAGATTCATGGGCTCTGGCAGATGACTTGATTGTTGGTCAGGGGCTTAAAGAAGAAAAACTTGAAGATCAGAGATTTCAAAAACAAAGGTCTGGGGAAGGGGCATAAGTATGGATCTGTGGGCATAGACATGAAATGTAAAGATCTATGTGTCACACGTTCATGCCCACATGGAGAACATCCACATGGAGGAGGCACTACAGTTTGTCTAGTTGACCAGTTGACTTTGGCCACCATCCCTTACTTCTCCCAAGACTGGACCAAGAAATGAAAGAGGGAGTATCCATGGTGGCAGGGATAGAGGTTATGCATGAGCTTAGCGGTATGGACCCCAAATCACCGGGCCTGATGTAGCTACACTGTTGCCAAATGTCCAATCACTCAACAACAGAAACCAGTGCTGAGGCCGTGACATAGCACAGTCCTCGAGGAAACAACTCAGTTACATGTAGACAACTTGGGCCTCATTCTACCCAGTATGAGGGGTTGCAATTCATTTTGCATGTAATCAACATGTATTCTGGATATGAGTTTGCCTTTCCTGCTTGCTGGACTTCACAAGCAACATCACTCTGTAGCTGGGCACTTTTCCCTGTTAGCAATTTGCATGCAGATAAATCTATTCAACTTCTATAAGCGTGTACTGTGTGCCAGGCTCTGTGCTAGCTACTGGGGATGCACAGATGAAGGCTTGCGCTCAGTCATGTAATAGCTATTACGGACTTTTTAAAATCCTGCCTTGGGGTAGGATAGCAAAATTGCCAGTTCTAAAACCATTTCACAAGTTAACTAAGCAGATTTTGAGCTCACGTGACTTCATGATTCTGTGGCTCATTTGGGACTGGGAACCAGAATCGTTTATTTCATTGGATGGCCTGACTCTTAAATAAAATGTTTTTATCCCATGTTGATCAGATACATAAGTATTACGGGTAAGTAGCATCTTTGTTTGTTAGTTTGTTTTTTGAGATAGAGTCTTGCTCTGTCACCCAGGCTGGAGTGCAATAGCGCGATCTTGGCTCACTTCAACCTCCACTGCCTGACTTCAAGCGATTCTCCTGCCTCAGCCTCCCGAGTAGCTGGGATTACAGGCGTGCACCACCATGCCTGGCTAATTTTTGTATATATGTTTTTTAATAGGGGCGGGGTTTCACCATGTTGGTCAGACTGGTCTTGAACTCCTGACCTCAAGCAATCTACCTGCCTTGGCCTCCCAAAGTACTGGGATTACAGGCATGAGCCACTGCGCCCAGCCAGTAAGTAGCATCTTAAAGGGCATGTGACAATAAAAGTAAAAATAAAATGGAATGAAATAGAGTTTGATTTTCAGCTGTCTACCTGGAGCTTGTGAGCAGTGCCTTCCTATCCTGCGAGTGTGATCAAGACTGGGAGGTTTCGGAACTCTCTGCAGCAGTAGGATCCCCCCACTGTCCCGAATCTCAGATCTCCCCTACTTTGAGAAGCCACAAAGCCCAGGGAAGGTTTAACAAAGGAGTCAGGCAACATTCGGAAGCTGGTTTGATAATCTGTCTCCTCTATAAAATAGACACATCTCTCTAACCTGCAGCAGTCTATTTTATTTTTATTATTTTAGTTTTGAGACAGGATCTTGCTCTGTCACCCAGGCTGGAGTGCAGCAGTGTGTTCATGGCTCATTTCAACCTTAACCTTCCAGGCTCAAGCAATCCTCCCTCCTCAGCCTGCCGGGTAGCTGGGACCACAGGCACATGCCCCCACGCCTGGCTAATTTTAAATTTATTTTTTGTAGAGACAGGGTCTTGCTATGTTGCCCAGGCTAGTCTTGAACTCCTGGGCTCAAGCAATCCTTCTGCCTTGGCTTCCCAAAGTGCTGGGACTATAGGCGTGAGCCACCACGCCCAGCCAATCCCTTATTTTAGGTGTACACATTTCACTTCCATGTTGTTAGAGCTCCCAAACTTGTTTCTCCCTATATCAGAGCTTGTAGCCAGGAAGGATGAATGACAGCAGCCACAGGGAGCAAACTCGATCTATCCCAGTCACTCCCTGAGCCCCAGACATCCACACTTGCCAAGAGGCAATCTTATTTTTAATCACATTGCAAAAGCTGAGTCACCTTAGGAAATTCCTCAGGAATGATTAAAAATCATCCCAGAAAAGCAAAGAGAGCAAGGACAGAATTGTGGGGGAACCAGGGCAAAGCCAACATCAAGAGTCGAAAAGGCCACTTGTGGCTCTCAAATCTATACATAGTAAGGGCTGGCTGCAGCGATGGTGGCAAGGATGGTGATCCTTTCAGAACCTCATCTTAAAGCTCCATTTGTATATCAAGTCTGTTGCATATTCACAAGATTGCCTACTACAGATAAGAATACAGACAAGTTTTGTGAACTTTTTTTTTTTTAATTGAGATAGAGTCTCGCTCTGTCACTCAGGCTGGAGTGCAATGGCACGATCTCGGCTCACTGCAACCTCCACCCATCGCGTTCAAGCAATTATCTTGCCTCAGCCTCCCAAGTAGCTGCGACTACAGGCAGGTGCCATCATGCCCAGCTAATTTTTTGTATTTTCAGTAGAGAAGGGGTTTCACCATGCTGGCCAGGCTGGTCTCAAACTCCTGACCTCGTGATCCACCTGCCTCAGCCTCCCAAAGTGTGCTGGGATCACAGGCGTGAGCCACCGCTCCCAGTCTTTTTTTTTTTTTGGACAACATTTCACTCTTGTTGCCCAGACCAGTCTCAAACTCCTGTCTTGAAGCAATCTTCTCAGTTCAGCCTCCCAAAGTGCTGGGATTACAGGCATGAGCCACTGCACCCGGCCAGGTTTGTGTTTACTAAAATATTAGTAGACTGGACATGGTGCCTCATGCCTGTAATCCCAGCACTTTGGGAGGCTGAGGCAGAAGGACTGTTTGAGTCCAGGAGTATGAGGCCAGCCTAGGCAACACAGGGAAAAAACATTTTGTTTTTTCCCAGTGCTTCATTCTATTACCTCCTTCATCTCCATTCCATCGGAGAGGCAAACCTCCTTGGACTAGATAGCAATCCCCATGCCTCAGCCCAGAAAGCCAAACGCAAGGTTAGGAAGCATCTCAAAGCCCTTATAATCATTGACCAAACACCACAGCTGGGATTTATTTTCTCCTGGCCCCAACTAAGCGCTATTACCTTCTACCTCTGCAACATAGGGAGACCCCATCTCTACAAATAATTTTTAAAAATTAGCCAGGCATGGTGGTGTGAGCCTATGGTCTCAGCTACTTGGGAGGCTGAGCCAAGAGGATCACCTGAGCCAGAAGGTTGATGCTGCACTGACCTGTGATCATCCCACTCTACTCCAGGCTGGGCAAAAGAGTGAGACCCTGTCTCAAAAAATCAAAACAAAACAAAAATGAAATTAAAATCTTGATAGACAGACCTCCTAATCAAGCGAGGGCACTCTTGCTTCAGCTGTTCTCCACAGGACCGTTCCTATTTCCTTCCCCATGATCCACGTAGCATCCATAGTATGTGGCTTTGGTCACCTCCCAGCCACCTAGGTCTCACTCCACTGCCAGAGGAGCACTAGCCAGGAGCACGATGCCATCAGACGACACACCAGACACTGCTCCCCTCAAAATATGGCTTTCAACTCCCCTCCTCCAAAAAAATAAAAGACAAAAACGGGCCAGGCACCGTGGCTTACACCTGTAATCCCAGCACTTTGGGAGGCCAAGGCGGGTGGATCACCTGAGGTCGGGAGTTTGAGACCAGCCTGACCAACATGGAGAAACCACATCTCTACTAAAAATACAAAATTAGCTGGGCGTGGTGGCGCATGCATGTAATCCCAGCTACTCAGGAGGCTGAGGCAGGTGAATCGCTTGAACCTGGAAGGCAGAGGTTGCGGTGAGCCAAGATCATGCCATTGCACCCCAGCCTAGGCAACAAGAGCAAAACTCCGTCTCCACCACCCCTCCCCCGCCAAAAAAAGAAAAAAAAATAAAAGAGAAAAAAGATCCAGCCCATTCCTCTGCCTGGAAGATGATGGATTCTGGAAGTGTTGCCGCATTTTGTTTTTTCCCAGTGCTTCATTCTATTACCTCCTCCATCTCCCTTCCATCTGAGAGGCAAGCTGCTTGGACTAGATAGCAATCCCCATGCCTCAGCCCAGAAAGCCAAACGCAAGGTTAGGAAGCATCTCAAAGCCCTTATAATCATTGACCAAACATCACAGCTGGGATTTATTTTCTTCTGGCCCCAGCTGAGCGCTATTTCCTCCTACCTCTGCCTTCAGCATTCAGACCTGAATGCACATAAAGTTTCTTGGGATTATAAAGATTTGGGGGAACCATGGCTTGGGGAAGTGAGGGGAAGATGCATATACTGAGGAACAGTGGCAGGCACTATGCTAGCCGCTTTACAGAAACCAGTTCATTTAAGCCTCACATAACTATTCTGAGTTACAGATGACCATAACCATTAAAAGCCATATTTAGTAAAGTGAAGCCATGTATCCAAGATCAGAAATTAAGGTGCATAGGTGAGAGGGCCTGGCTTGGAACCAACTTTGCCTGGTCTTAGAGTCTGGGCTGCCCCTGGAGATTGGCCAGTCTGGGTTGGATCCCGGCTCAGTTTGCATTCTGGCTGAATGATCTAGACCTGAGCAGTGTGAGCATCCCGCCTGCCCGTCCCACCTGCAAGGCAGCTGGGAAAGTTTACGTGAGGTTGCAGATTTGAGAGGTACTTTGGCGCAGAGCACTGCACACCTGCTCTTACTATTCACACCTGATGGGATGCCTTCTTTTTTAAGACAGAGAAAGAGGATGAGGCCACTTATCTCTTGAATGATGCCATCATTTAATCTCTTGACATCTATTTCTTATCATTGACCTAAAGCCCCAAGAGTCAGGCCCTTCAGTTCACCCAGCAAATGTACTATCTCCTTCTCCTTTGTCACATTTTGTTCACTTTAAGACTCTTCACTGCTGAAAGACTACAGAAAATCCTGGCATACACTGCTGACAAAGGAAACGCAAGCCTTTTGGCTGTGCAGAGTCTGAAAGGCTACCTGGATGGGCGTAAGTACCGCAAAGCAACCCCTGGCCCCAGGAACTGGAAGAGCTGTGTCTTGCCCTTCCTAGTCCCTTTGACCCCAGGCAAGGGATTAATTTCTCAGGCCCTGTGATATTGAGAAAAACATGTTTAGTTTTCATTCAATTTCCTGGCATACAACTTCTAAAACCTCTTGGAATTTTCTTTTTTTGTTTGTTTCTGTTGTTTGTTTCTGAGACGAAGCCTCACTCTGTTGCCCAGGTTGGAGTGCAGTGGTGCAATCTTGGCTTACTTCAACCTCCGCCTCCTGGCTTCAAGTGATTCTCCTACCTCAGGATCCTGAGTAGCTGAGATTACAGGCACCCAACACCAAGCCTGGCAAATTTTTGTATTTTTAGTGAAGAGAGGGGTTTCACTATGATGGCCAAGTGGGTCTCGAACTCCTGACCTCAGGTGATCTGCCCACCTCGGCCTCCTAAAGTGCTGGGCTTACAGGTGTGAGCCACTGTGCCCGATGGAATCCTTGGAATTTTCAAAGTGATAGGTGTCTCTTTTTTTTAATTTTTAATTTTTTTTTTTTTTCTGAGGCGGAGTCTCGCTCCGTTGCCCAGGCTGAAATGCAGTGGCACAATCTCGGCTCACTGCAAGCCCTGCCTCCCGGGTTCAAGCGATTCTCCTACCTCAGTCTCCTGAGTAGTTGGGATTACAGGCAACCACCACCACGCCCAGCTAATTTTCTTGTATTTTAGTAGAGACAGGGTCGCCATGTTGGGCAAGCTGGTCTCGAACTCCTGACCTCAAGTGATCCACCCACCTTGGCCTCCCGAAGTGCTGGGATTACAGGCGTGAGCCACTGCTCCCAGCAGTAAGTGTCTTTTTTAGCTCATCAGTGGACTGATGGCTGGCAGCCCCTGGGTAGCTTCTGGATGGGGGCTGGGCGCCAGAAAGACAAAAGTGAGATTAGAGGGTTGGAATTTTTAGCCCCACCTCCAGCCTCTGGGGAGGGTAGAGCGGTTGAAAGTCAAATTGATTACCAGTGGCCAATGATCAATCTTGCCTACATAATGAAGCCTTCATAAAAACCCAAAAGGAATCCCAGCACTTTGGGAGGCCGAGACGGGCGGATCATGAGGTCAGGAGATCGAGACCATCCTGGTTAACACGGTGAAACCCCGTCTCTACTAAAAAATACAAAAAAAAACCTAGCCGGGCGAGGTGGCAGGCGCCTGTAGTCCCAGCTACTCGGGAGGCTGAGGCAGGAGAATGGCGTAAACCCGGCAGGCGGAGCTTGCAGTGAGCTGAGATCCGGCCATTGCACTCCAGCCTGGGTGACAGAGCGAGACTCCGCCTCAAAAAAAAAAACAAAAAAAAAAAACAAAAAAATAAAAACCCAAAAGGCCTAGGTTCTGGTAGCTGAACATGGGGAGGTTCCTGGAGGGTGGCATGCCCTTCCCCCACACCTCGCCCTATGCATCTCTTCATCTGTATCCTTCGTGAGATCCTCTGTAAGAAGCCGGTAAATGTGTTTCCCTGAGTTCTGTGAGTCATTCTAGCCAATTAATGAAACCCAAGGCGGGGGCTATCGGAAGCCTGACGTATATCCCATAGATCAGAAGCACAGGGAAAACAAGCTAGGGTCCGGGCACAGCGGCTCATGCCTGTAATCCCAGCTCTTTGGGAGGCCAAGGCAGGAGGATTATCAGGTCAGGAGTTTGAGACCAGCCTAGCCAACATGGCAAAACCCCCTCTCTACTAAAAATACAAAAATTAGCCAGGCGTGGTGTCACGTGCCTGTAATCCCAGCTACTTGGGAGAAATCGCTTGAACTCAGCAGGCAGAGATTGCAGTGAGCTGAGATCGTGCCACTACACTCCAGCCTGGGCAACAGAGCAAGACTCTGTTTCAAAAAAACGAACAAACAACAAACACAACTTGGGGCTTGCAACTGGCATTGCAAGTGGGGGACAGTCTTGTGGGACAGAGCCCGCAGCCCGTGGGATCTGACGCTGTCTCCAGGCAGACAGTGTCAGAGCTGGATTGGAGGAGACCGAGCTGGTGTCCACTGCAGGACTCATTGCTCGGTGTATGGGGAATCTCCCCAACCCACACACACACACATCTAGTGTCCAAAGTGATCTGTGTTGTGAGAATATAGGAGAAATGGAGTTTGGTTTCCCCTATGTATGACCAGAGGCCCAGTTTCTTAACTCCAAAAGCGAGATCTTGGGGACAATTGTCCTTCCTTCCTTCTTTTATCCCAGAGAAAACTAAGTGACAGAATATACCGGAGTATATTGGGCTTGGAGTATACCGGAGTACATTGGAAGTACTTGGACTTCCTTGTAACAACTCTGGGTTTGTTTGTTTGTTTGTTTGAGATGAAGTTTCGCTCTTGTTGCCCAGGCTGGAGTGCAGTGGTGCGATCTCGGCTCACTGCAACCTCTGCCTCCTGGGTTCAAGCGATTCTCCTGCCTCAGCCTCCTGAGTAGCTGGGATTACAGGTGCCCGCCACCACACCCGGCTAATTTTTGTATTTTTAGTAGAGATGGGATTTCAGCATGTTGGCCAGGTGATCCACCCCCCTCAGCCTCGCAGGTGCTGGGATTACAGGTGTGGCCCACTGCACCCGGCATACAACTCTAGGTTTTAATCCATACTCCCTCTCTTACTAGCTGTGTGCCCTCGGGCAAATCACTTCACCTTTCTTAGTATAGGTTTCCTTCTTTGAAAAAGGGCATGGACCATTGTGAGAATTACACAGCACACTTCAGGCTGAGGTGGATCCAGCTTGGACTCCCCTTGCTACTGAAGTACAAAAACGTCCCAGTACAAGGCAGTTTTACCTCTCCACGGTCCGCTGCCCAGCCAATGATTTTATTACAAACCCTAATTTCTTTTGCAAAGAAACATCTTGAACTGGTCATGAACAAAGTGGCTTTCTCTGACCAGCAAGCAGGTGGCGATTCCATTTCCATCAGAACTGACCTCCTGCTGCCCAGGGAGGGGGAGTGGGGAGAGGGGAGGAGAGGAGAGGCCTGATGTCACTCAGCCCTACATAAGGGCCTCCTTCAAGCTCCTGCAGGCAGTTTGGAAGCAGCTGGAGGAATGAGTTAGGTTCCTGGTTGCGGGACATTTTTTTTCTTTTTTAAAACAGACACAGCTGTTGAGTGAAATGCCGCCTCCACAGAGAATCCCAGGCGTCAGACCTTTCAAGCAGAGGAAGAGCTTGGGTAAATTTCCTGGGGTAGTTTTCTGGGTTACTCGAAAGAGAGGAGAGGATCTGGCCTTCTCTTGATCTTTGCTTCTTCCCTTGTGCTTGAAACATTCACAGCAATCAGACAAGAGGAAGTTGCTGGAATCCGGGCAAAGTTCCCCAACAAGATCCCGGTAAGACACCATTGGACTTCCGCTGGGGGGCGTGGGGGTGGGGTTCCGAGCCTGTTCTTTGAAGAAACCAAGAGCAGCCAACAGCTTCCCTCTCTCTGTTCCAAGTTCCTAAGACTCACGCTGAGTCACATTCTTAAGGATGGACACTCTTGACAGGTGGTAGTGGAGCGCTACCCCAGGGAGACGTTCCTGCCCCTGCTGGACAAAACCAAGTTCCTGGTCCCGCAGGAGCTGACCATGACCCAGTTCCTCAGCATCATCCGGTAGGTGGCGCAGAGCATGCCGGGGAGGAAGGAGCGCGGGGTGTGCCGGGCTGTTCGCTTTCGTCCTTTGAAGGTTTTATTTTGGGGAAAGGGGTATGTCGGGGCGGGGGGTTGCGGGGGCGGGCAGAGGAAAGGGATTTTTCTGAAGTCATCTTTTGGATTCACTAGTACCCTGAAAAGATGCTCTTAGAATTACTCTATTTTAAACCCGGGCGCAGTGGCTCACGCCTGTAATCCCAGCACTTAGGAAGGCTGAGGCAGGTGGATTGCCTGAGGTTAGGAGTTCGAGACCAGCCTGGGCAACGTGGTGAAACCCCCGTCTCTACTAAATATACGAAAATTAGCCAGGCGTGGTGGTGGCAGGTGCCTGTAATCCCAGCTACTTGGGAGGCTGAGGCAGGAGAATGGCTTGAACCTGGGAGGCGGAGGTCCCAGTGAGCCGAGATCGTGCCACTGCAGTCTGGCCTGGGCGACAAGAGTGAAACTCTGTCTCAAAAAAAAAAAAAAAGAATTACTCTATTTTAAATAGGTAAGGAGAATCTCTCAGACAACAACAACAACAAAAAAGAGCTGCCAACATTTCTAAGAATTTCCTAAAGTAGTCTTGGCTCTCAAGCTAGTCCAGCAGATCCTTTGTTTCAGATCCTGTCTGAAACGGAGTCTGCGCGTCCCTTGCAGAGAACAGTACCTTTTCCAAGTGTATGTGCGCCTGGGGGTGGGGACTTTTCCCCGAAAGAAACGTTCCCTGTTCAGAACACAGAGAGAAAAGCATCTCCCAAACACACTCCTCCCTTGGTTAAGCCACAGGTACAGCAAAGAACAGGCAGCTATTCTTGAAGCTTAAAGGACGTCACTTGACACATGGATTCAGTAAAAAATGATTTGGGAGTAAAGTAAATAGACTCGATGAGTAAGTTTTCAACAGGGTTGAAAAGGGCTGGGAAACTGCGTCGCTGTTGCAGCCTGTTTCTTTGAGAACACACGATGAATGAGTGTCTTTTTATTTTGCTTTATTTAGCTCTTTCGCCCAGGCTGGAGTGCAGTGGCGTGATCCTAGTTTACTGCAGCCTTGACCTCCTGGGCTCAGGTGATCCTCCCATCTCAGCCTCCTGAGTAGCTGGGACTACAGGCAAACACCACTGTGCCCGGCTAATTTTAAAAATGTTTTGTAGAGATGGGGGTCTCACCATGTTGCCCAGGCCTCTTTTTATTTTGTTTTACTGAATTGTTTAAGAGCATTCTGATTTCCTCTCTCTAGACAAGCTTACATGTTAAGGTCAGTTCAGTGTGAATGGAAGGTGGCCAAGGGAGAATGAAAGTTAGGATTAGGGCTGAGCACGGTGGCTCACACTGTAATACCAGCAATTTGGGAGGCCAAGGCAGGTGGATTACCTGAGGTCAGGAGTTCAAGACCAGCCTGGCCAACATGCCAAAACCCTGTCTCTACTAAAAATACAAAAATTACCCAGCTGTGGTGTTGCGTGCCTGTAATCTCAGCTACTTGGGAGGCTGAGGCAGGGGAATTTAAAAAAAAAAAAAAAAAAAAAGTGAAATGTCAGAGAGACTGTGCATCACCTTTGTACCTCTAGGGAAATAGCTTTAATTTCTTTTCTTTCTTTCTTTCTTTTTTTTTTTTTTTTTTTTTGAGATGCAGTCTTGCTCTGTCACCAGGCTGGAGTGCAGTGGTGCAATCTCGGCTCACTGCAATCTCCACCTCCCGGTTCTCCTGCCTCAGCCTCCCTAGTGGCTGAGACTACAGGTGCATGCCACCGTGCCCAGCTAATTTTTGTATTTTTAGTACAGACTGGATTTTACCATGTTGGCCAGGATGGCCTCTATCTCTTGACCTCGTGATCTGCCCGCCTCGACCTCCCAAAGTGCTGGGATTATAGGCGTGAACCGCTGCACCCAGCCCAATAGATTGAATTTCATAACAAACAGAAGTTATTTGCTTAGCATTTTTGTGTTGTCATGTTTCCTCGTCCTGTTTGTGTTCTCATATTTCATCCATGGAATGGCCTCACCCTTTTGACCCAAATGGGAAGCTTATAGTTAAATCTCAGGGAAGAAGGAGGGAGCAATTCAGTCTTCTTGAGTGTCACAAGGCTGCAGATCCCTGGGCTGTCTCGCAGGTCACCCCCTCACCACCCTCCTGCCCATCCCAGGAGCCGCATGGTCCTGAGAGCCACGGAAGCCTTTTACTTGCTGGTGAACAACAAGAGCCTGGTCAGCACGAGCGTAACCATGGCAGAGATCTACAGAGACTACAAGGATGAGGATGGCTTCGTGTACATGACCTACGCCTCGCAGGAGACGTTTGGCTGCCTGGAGTCAGCAGCCCCCAGGGATGGGAGCAGCCTTGAGGACAGACCCTGCAGTCCTCTCTAGCCTGTGTCGGGAAGGATGTGTGCTCTGACAGACGCTGGCAGAAGGGATTGGTTTTCTCCCGTGTGTACGCTGGAGGAGTCTGAGAAGCAGGGATGCCTGGGGTGATCAGCTCCAACCAGCGTCAGCAGAGTGGTGGCTCTTCCTAGTTTACTCTTTGTGCTCCATGCTCTTGTGTTCTTCTAAGAAAAATGTGGGCTGCTCTTGAAAGTTATGTAATTATCACCTTTTTTTTTTTTTTTTTTTTTGAGACAGGGTCTTGCTTTATTGCCCAGGCTGGAGTGCAGTGGCACGATCTTGGCTCACTGCAACCTCCGCCTCCCGGGTTCAAGTGATTCTTCTGCCTCCACTCACTGGGTGGCTGGTATTACAAGCATGTGCCACCACACTCGGCTAATTTTTGTATTTTTAGTAGAGATGGGGTTTTACCATGTTGGCCAGGCTGGTCTCAAACTCCTGACCTCATGATCCACCCTCCTTGGACTCCCAAAGTGCTGGGATTACAGGCATGAGCCACCACATCCAGCTATATAACCATATTCTAAATAAGAAATGGTTGGCTTGTGTGATGGTGTTGTGTGATGAGCTGGAGATAATATTTTAAGTGTCTTCTGTGGTATATGTGGGAGGGCCATTGAGGAGTGGGTTTCACTCCCTGCCTGTGGGCAGGTATCCCATCTAGGGCTCGGTCCTAGAGAACCTCTGGCCTGTGGGCTGTCTCTGTGGAACCCAGTGAAGCCAGCATGAACCATGGTTAGCTCATCTGGAGGAGCCCTTATCCGTGTCATTAGAGAAATTATTCGATTTCCCCAGCATTCACTCTATTTGGTTATTTTCTGTCATTCTCTTTTTGTCCTTCTATACCATACATATTTATGCCAAAGCTGTAACTTCTCAACATAAAGTCATTTAAACCATGTGCATGTTTACTATGTGCCAAGCTGTATTCTAAAATAAATATTCTTTATTTTAAAGGAGCTTTATTATTTGGCTTCTTATCACAACTCTCTATGGGCTAACTACTGTTACAGTTAACCCACACAATGGGTGGGTTTGATTGCTTGGTGGGTGACGGTCCAATGACTACTCCCAAGGAGGAATTTAAAAGGGGATTTTATTAATTCTAACAAGTAAGGAGGATACTGGGGATAGTTCCCAAAGCAGTGCCTCGCTGAACAAAAGTGAACGCAGGGCATTTATTGTGTTGGTTAGCTGAGTCATTGTGTGCAGAGGTAGAGTGAAGGAGTGCAGGCACAGTCACCGGGCATGCTTCTACGTAGGTCGCATGTGTAGAAAATTGTGAATAAGCTTCTCCTAGGAGGGGGTTTGTTTTTCGCCATTAATGAGCCTTTCTATTATTGTCTTTTTTGTTGGTTTGTTTGAGACAGTCTTGCTCTGTCACCCAGGCTGGGGTGCCGTGGTGCTATCTCAGCTCACTGCAACCTCTGCCTCCTGGGTTCAAGAGATTCCCCTGCCTCAGCCTCCCGAGTAGCTGGGATTACAGGCATGCTCCACCACGCCCAGCTAATTTTGTATTTTTAGTAGAGATTTTGTATTTTTAGTAGAGTTTCTCCAGGTTGGACAGGCTGATCTTGAACTCCTGACCTCGGGTGATCTGCCCACCTCGGCCTCCCAAAGTATTGGGATTACAGGTGTGAGCCACTGTGCCTGGCTTTTTTTTTTTTTTTTGAGACAGAGTCTCGCTCTGTTGCCCAGGCTGGAGAGCAGTGGCACGGTCTCCACTCACTGCAAGCTCTGCCTCCCGGGTTCATGCCATTCTCCTGCCTTAGCCTCCCGAGTAGCTGGGACTATAGGCGCCTACCACCACACCTGGCTAATTTTTTGCATTTTTTTTTTTTTTTTTAATAGAGAAGGGGTTTCACCGTAGCCAGGATGGTCTTGATCTCCTGACCTCGTGATCTGCCCGCCTTGGCCTCTCAAAGTGCTGGGATTACAGGCATGAGCCACTGCGCCCGGACTTAAATGGTAGGTTTATTACTGGTTTTGCTTCCATGAGTGGCCGTGACCAGGGGAAAAGTGAGAGAAACCAGCTGGCACAGGGAGGGGTCATCTCCACAACATTCCATTTATACACAGAACTAGGCAAGCACAGAGTCACTATTGTGGTTAGAAGTTGGCAGCAAAGGCTGGGTGCGGTGGCTCACGCCTGTAATCCCAGCACTTTGGGAGGCCAAGGCGGGCAGATCACGAGGTCAGGAGATAGAGACCATCCTGGCTAACACGGTGAAACCCCGTCTCTACTAAAAATACAAAAAATTAGCCAGGCGTGGTGGCGGGCGCCTGTAGTCCCAGCTACTCAGGAGGCTGAGGCAGGAGAATGGTGTGAACCTGGGAGGCGGAGCTTGCAGTGAGCCGAGATCGCACCACTGCACTCCAGCCTGGGCGACAGAGTGAGACTCCATCTCAACAAAAAAAAACAAAAAACAAAGAAGAAGTTGGCAGCATGAGGCTGGGCGTGGTGGTTCACGCCTGTAATCCCAGCACTCTGGGAGGCTGAGGTGGGCAGATTGCCTGAACTCAGGAGTTCGAGACCAGCGTGGACAACACGGTGAAACCCCATCTCTACCTAAATACAAAAAATTAGCCGGGTATGGCAGTGCACACATGTAGTCCCAGCTATTGGAGAGGTTGAAGCAGGAAAATTGCTTGAATCCAGGAGGTGGAGGTTGCAGTGAGCTGTGATTGTGCCACTGCACTCCAGCCTGGGCAACAGAGTGAGACTCTGTCTCAAAAAAAAAAAAAAAAAAAAAAAAGTTGACAGCATGGGAAGGGGGAGAAACAGGTGGGAGTGGGGGTGTTGTTAAAAAAAACTACAGTCTCCCTCACAACTGGGGTGCCTGGGGGAACTTGATCTGCTTCGACCCAAGAGGAATCAGAAGATCCAAAGCAGTTTGGGAAGGCCAGAACCCTCAGGGATGGAGGGAGGAGGAAAACCCAGGGGTGGGGGATCTGTTTGGCAACTGGGGTGAAGGGATTGCCCTCCCCCTACTGGGGTCCCCCCAGCCCCTCTGGTCTGGCAGGAAGGGGGCAGCCTGCAACCCCTGAGGGCAGGGGTGGGGCTGCCAGATGCTCCAGGCAGGGAGCCAGAAAGAGCTGACAAAGGCTTACCCTCCAGGGGGATGAAGGCAATGCCCCCTAGCTTCTCTGCCAGGGTGCAGCAGTCCTTGACCTCCTCGAAACAGTTTGCTTGTAATTCATGCTTGCTCCCTGTCACCTTCTTCTTGATGGCATTTTTGGAGCTGGCTTAGATCATTTTGCTTATAAGGGGTGCAGGTTCAGGGGCCCAGAAGATAGACACCAGGTCCTCCTCCTTGCTCTCTTTGTCTCGTAGATTGTGGCATAGAGAGCATAGCGGCAGTTCTTATCTGGCAGCATCTCGACAAAGGTGGTGTAGGGGTCATGGATGGTCTGTCCCACGTCACCCGCCAGGGTCTCATTTCCTTCCCCCAGGATGATGTTCTTCTTGTCCTCAGGCAGAAGAGCACCGCCTTCCTGTGCTTCTTTACCTTCTCTGGCGTCAAAGACTTACACACCTTCAGGTCGTTGAACACCTTGATGACACCATCAGAGATGACTGAAACTTTTTTTGTTTTGTTTTTGAGATAAGGTCTCACTCTGTCTCCCAGGCTGGAGTGCAGTAGTGCAATCGCAGCTCCCTGCAACCTCCACCTCCCGGCTCAAGCAATTCTCCTGCCTCAGCCTCCAGAGTGGCTGGGACTATGGGGGTGTGCACCACCACGCCCAGTCAATTTTTCAAATTTTTTGTTGATACAGGGTCTTGCTATGTTACCCAGGCTGGTCTCAAACTCCTAGGCTCAATGATCCGCCCATCTAAGCCTCCTAAAGTGCTAGGATTACAGGCATTAGTCACCACACAGGCCAGAGAGGGGATTTTTAGTGTGGTAATGAAGAGAGTTCGCCAAAGTTCAGCTCCAACTCAGGCCTCTCTGGATCCAACTGGTTTTTGTGTTTTCCTGGGGCTGAGCTTCTTCCTGTCACTTTTGGAAACAAGAACTTAAGGTGCAGCAGGTCACAAGTGGATACGTTTTCACAGTGCATACCCAACAAACTAGCGACCCTGGGCGTTTTACAGATAAGGAAACAGGCCCAGAAAAGCCAAGAATATTTTCCATTTTCACACAACATTGTCTCATCAGGACTTGAGGTTGGGCAGCCACTTTTATAAGCCAGGCTGCTAGCTCTCTGTTGGGCTCCCTATCTAAGTGGAAGTTACTTTACTTGACAAGTACGGGATCCTTGAGCTACAGTGTTGAGTGACACTAACACAACCTACAGAGGGAACAGGAGGTACAGTGGAGCGCCATGAATGCATTAACAATAGGGTGTTTCAAGGCCGGGCGTTGTGGCTCACACCTGTAATCCCAGCATTTTGGGAGGCCGAGGCAGGTGGATTGCTTGAGCTCAGGAGTTTGAGACCAGCCTGGGCAACGTGGCAAAACCCCGTTTCTACAAAAAATACAAACATTACCTGGGTGGTGGTGTGCACACCTGTAGTTCCAGCTACATGGCTGAAGCAGGAGGATTGCTTGAGCCTGAGAGACAGAGGTTGCAGTGAGCTGAGATCTCGCCACTGCACTCCAGCCTGGGTGGGAAAATGAGACCCTGTCTCAAAAACAACAACAAAAATACGGTGTTTCATTCATCAACAGTACAAGAACAAGTGCTTGGAGAGTGTGGTCACAGGAGATACTGCAGCCTCAAATTCCTGGGTTTGTGAACAGGGTTTTAAAGTGTGGATGAGAGTTTATCTAGGAAGGGGTTTTGATTGATATTCAGCAAACATTTATGGAGCATAAATGACTATCTACTAGTACTATGTTGGGTCCTGAAAATACCTCACTGAACAAGGTAGGCAAGGTCCTGGCCCTCATGGAGCCCAGTTTAATGCTAGCAAGGGAAGGAAGATAGTATTCAGATATTTAAAAGTACAATAAAAAAGAAGAAAAAAACTCAGTGATTGGCAGATGGAATGCATTTTCCAGGTGATCAGAGGGGGAATAATTTTCACTTGGGCCAGAATGACGGGACGGAGCCAATGGTGGAGATGGAACACACCAGGCAGAGGAAGGCGTGATTGAGAAAAGGGTCCTACTGTTTAAGAGTTTTACAAACAGGATTCCAGGGTGTCTGCAGCCAGTGACAGGGAGAAAGGACTAGGCAGGTCTTCAGGGCCCTGTAAATTTGTTAAGGTGTTCGGACTTTTATTAGAAGATGAATGATGGGAAAGAGGAAGCATCCTAAAGGGAGACAGAGAGTTTTGTTTGTTTGTTTATTTGTTTTTTGAGGCAGAGTCTTGCTCCGTCACCCAGGCTGGAGTGCAGTAGCATAATCTTGGTTCACTGCAACCTCCACCCTCCCAGGTTCAAGCGATTCTTTTTTTTTGGAACGGAGTCTCACTCTGTCGCCCAGGCTGGAGTGCAGTGGCCAGATCTCGGCTCACTGCAAGCTCCGCCTCCCGGGTTTACGCCATTCTCCTGCCTCAGCCTCCCATGTAGCTGGGACTACAGGCACCCGCCACGTCGCCCGGCTAATTTTTTGTATTTTTTAGTAGAGACGGGGTTTCACCGTGTTCGCCAGGATGGTCTCGATCTCCTGACCTTGTGATCCACCCGTCTTGGCCTCCCAAAGTGCTGGGATTACAGGCTTCAGCCACCACGCCTGGCCTCAAGCGATTCTTATGCCTCAACCTCCCGAGTAGCTGGGATTACAGATGTACACCACCACACCTGGCTGATTTTTGCATTTTTAGTAGAGATGGGGTTTCACCATGTTGGCCAGGCTGGTCTTGAACTCCTGGCTTCAAGGGATTTACCCGCCTCAGCCTCCCAAAGTGCTGGGATTACAGGCGTGAGCCACCGTGCCCAGCTGAGAGAGAGTATTTGTTCTAGAAACTGGGACTCAGAGAAGGTGTGAGCTCCCTAAAGTCCCTCAACAGTGCTGGGCCTGGCGGATCTCCTGGGCTCACTCCCTCTGGGGCCTGCTGTTTCCTCCTCCAGGCTGCTTCCCCCACTCCCAGGTGGCTGCTCACCATCTCTCCTGCCTGTGTCTGTCCTTACCCTCCCTGGCTTGTCTGCTCTAGTCAGTTCCTCTAATATGTCCTTCAAGTCATCTGTGCCATATGCCAAGTAAAAACCCTGACTCCTAGGTTCCTTCTCCAGACATACTCTTATGTTTAGCCTGGATCAATGAATATTCTTCCCAAATAAATCTACTTTCTGGAGTGAATTTTTTTTTTTTTTTTTTTTTGAGGTGGAGTCTTGTTCTGTTTCCCAGGTGGGAGTATAGCAGCTTGATCTCAGCTCACTGCAACTTCCACCTCCCAGGTTCAAGTGATTCTCCTGCCTCAGCCTCCTGAGTAGCTAGGACTACAGACACCCACCACCATGCCTGGCTAATTTTTGCATTTTTAGCAGAGATGGGGTTTCACCGTGTTGGACAGGCTGGTCTCGAACTCCTGGCCTCAAGTGATCCACCCGCCTCGGCCTCCCAAAGTGCTGGGATTACAGGTGTGAGCCATTCTAAGGTGGACTTTGAACTGGAGAAGCCATCTTTGGCCTTGGACACTCACCTAGCTGCCTCTGCCCAGTGCTGCTTCTCCTGCTCCCAGCCTTCTCCACTTCCTTGGTCTTTCCTGGATCACAGCAGTGTAGGTTGTCACCATGCTGCAGATGCAAGGTCCTCCCCTGGATATGCATGTGGGTGAGCTCTCAAGTTCTCTTTGCCCTCCAAGATCCTTCCTGATGTGGCTCCCCCTCGTACATTCATCAGAGAGGTGAAGGATGACTTCGGCTGCCTTGTTGAGGGTGGGCATTGTTTGGTAACCAGTAAAAACTCTGCATAAAACAACCACCCATTTTTTATGCTCATGGAGTCTATGGGTAAGGGGACTTCAGAAAGCCTACAGGGCGCAGCTTCTCTATGCTCCACGGTGCCTGGGGACTCAGCTGGAAAGACCTGAAGGTTTGGGAGTGACTTAAATGACTGGGAGCTGCTGGGCACAGTAGCTCATGCCTGTAATCCCAACACTTTGGGAGGCCGAGGCGGGTGGATCATGAGGTCAGGAGATCGAGACCATCCTGGCCAACACGGTGAAACCCCGTCTCTACTAAAAATACAAAATATTAGCCTGGCATGGTGGCATGTGCCTGTATTCTCGGCTACTCGGGAGGCTGAGGCAGGAGAATTGCCTGAACCCGGGAGATGGAGGTTGTGGTAAGCCAAGATCGCGCCATTGAACGCCAGCCTGGGCGACAGAGCGAGATGTTTAAAAAAAAAAATGGCGGCCGGGCGCGGTGGCTCCAGCCTGTAATCCCAGCACTTTGGGAGGCCGAGACGGGCGGATCACGAGGTCAGGAGATCGAGACCATCCTGGCTAACGCGGTGAAACCCCGTCTCTACTAAAAATACAAAAAACTAGCCAGGCGCGGTGGCGGCGCCTGTAGTCCCAGCTACTCGGGAGGCTGAGGCAGGAGAATGGCAGGAACCTGGGAGGCGGAGCTTGCAGTGAGCCGAGATCATGCCACTGCACTCCAGCCTAGGCGACAGAGCAAGACTCTATCTCAAAAACAAACAAACAAACAAACAAACAAAAATGGCTGGGAGCTGACATCATCCAGAGGCTTCTTCATTCGCAAGTCCAGCCCCTGGGCTGGGATGACTCAAGGCTGGTGCTGGCTGGGATTGAAGACTGGAGTGACTCCCTGCAGGTGGCTGGGTTCCAGGGGGGAGCAGGCTCGGAAGGAGTGGCCAGAGAGCACATGACCCAAAACCCCGACACATGCTCATCTGTCCATAAGGGATGGATTTTTTCAATTGTTTTTAGTCTGGATTTTTTTTTTTTTTTTTTAAAGCATCTACTCAGGTACTTAAAATTAATCAGTGATTTGTACTTCTGTGAAGTATCACTTTTCTTTAGGCTTTTCATAATTTTCTATTGATTGTTGTAGTTGAGTGATTAACTCATTATGCGTCATATATATTAAAAAGAATTGCTCCATTTATTTTGATCTTGTTTATACAAATTTTCTCACATAGTTGTTTTTATTTTATTTTACTTTTTTTGGAGACGGAGTCTCACTCTGTCGCCCAGGCTGGAGTGCAGTGGCACGTTTCGGCTCACTGTAGCCTTTTGCCTCCCGGGCTTAAGCAATTCTCCTGCCTCAGTCTCCTGAGTAGCTGGGATTACAGGCATGCGCCACCACACCTGGCTAATTTTTGTATTTTTAGTAGAGACGGGGTTTTGCCATGTTGGCCAGGCTGGTCTTGAACTCCTGATGTGATCCACCTGCCTCAGCCTCCCAACCAGGTTTCATCTTTTTCCAAATGCCTAACCAATTTCTCACGCACATTTACTGAATAATCTCTCCGTGGGTGTTTGAAAGTGCAGTGATTGTGTGTCTGTGTCTTAGCACCATAGTAACACCAAGGAAACTGCTTAAGAACACGGGCTGTGACATGTTTTTTCATTCCTCATGGCTCCCAGAAATGCTAAGTACATCTTACGTAGTTAATTAATACTTTGTGATAAATTAGAGCACCTGCAGTGTCAACTTCAGAGGGAAAAAACAGAACTACTTATATTGAATTTCGGTGGTGTGAGTGGCTGTTTTTAGTCATTGGGTCAAGCTGGGAAGCCAGTATTTTTTTTGCGGGCAGTTGGCTTGTTGCAATGTATTAGTCACTCTCTCCCCACCCCCTAAAATAAATGGAGGCGAGCTGCTTATGTCACTGCTAACATGGGATCTATAGCTGGCCCCAGACTCACTTCAGTGCCTAGACTGGAGGTCAGCAAACTACTGCCTACGGGCCATTTGCCTTGGGGTCTATTTTTATAAATAAAGTATTACTGGAATGTAGCCAGACCCACTGGGTAACTATTGTCTCTGGCTGCTTTTGTGCTACAGTGACAGCGTTGAGTAGCTGCCACAGAGACCATAAAATCTGCAAAGCCTAAGATATTTACTATCTGACCTTTTACAGAAAAAGATTGCTGACCTCTGTTCTAGGTTTACAGTAATAGTTCTATCAAGATATCCTGGGGAATAAATCACAATAGAAAGGGTCTTTTAGGGCTGGATGCAGTGGCTCATATCTGTAATCCCAGCACTTTGGGAGACCGAGGCAGGTGGATCACCTGAGGTCAGGAGTTCGAGACTAGCCTGGCCAACATGGCAAAACCCCATCTCTACTAAAAATACAAAAATTAACCAGGCATGGTGGCATGTGACTGTAGTCTCAGCTACTTGGAAGGTGAGGCAGTAGAATCACTTGAACCTGGAAGGTGGAGGTTGCAGTGAGCTGAGATCGCGCCACTGCACTCCAGCCTGGGTGACAGAGCTAGACTCTGTCAAAAAAAAAAGAAAAGAAAGAAAGAGAGAGAGAAGAAAGAAAGAAAGAAAGAAAGAAAGAAAGAAAGAAAGAAAGAAAGAAAGAAAGAAAGAAAGAAAGGAAGGAAGGAAGGAAGGAAGGAAGGAAGGAAGGAAGGAAGGAAGGAAGGAAGGAAGGAAGGAAGGAAGGGAGGGAAAAGGAAGGAAGGAAGGAAGAAAGAGAAAAGGAAGGAAGGAAGGAAGGAAGGAAGGAAGGAAGGAAGGAAGGAAGGAAGGAAGGAAGGAAGGAAGGAAGGGAAAGAGAAGAAGAAAAGAGAAAAGAAAAGAAAAGAAGGAAAGAAAGAAAGAAGGAAAAGAAGAAAGAAAGAGTCTTTGTGTTGTTGTTTTGGTCCCGCATGAGACCAGAAGAAAAGCATTGCCAAATCTACTGGGCTTGCCGACTTCTGTACTGCCAAGCCCTTGCCTGGAGGAGTTAATACAGGCAGAGTTCTTCACAACTCAAAAGGCCTTCTTAGTCTCACAAGTATCTTCAATATCCCCTCACCTTTCCTTTGCTGCTAAACTACATACAGGTCGTTTATGTAGGTGTTTTGTTTGTTTGTTTGTTTGACATGGAGCCTCGCTCTGTCACCCAGGCTGGAGTGCAGTGGCGTGATCTTGGCTCACTGCAAGCTCTGCCTCTTGGGTTCACGCCATTCTCCTGCCTCAGCCTCCTGAGTAGCTGGGACTACAGGGGCCCGCCACCACACCTAGCTAATTTTTTGTATTTTTTAGTAGACTTGGGGTTTCACTGTGTTAGCCAGGATGGTCTCGATCTCCTGACCTCGTGATGCACCCGCCTCGGCCTCCTAAAGCGCCTCGGCCTCCTAAAGCGCTGGGATTACAGGCGTGAGCCACCGCACCCGGCTGTAGGTGTTTTTTTATAAGTTGATGTGTCAGTTATGTTGGCTGTATTGTATTTAATATTTTTCTTTTCTTTTTTGAGACAGGTTCTCACACTGTCGCCCAGGCTGCAGTGCAGTGGTGGGATCACAGCTCCGTGCTGGGACTACAGGTGCATGCCACAACACCCAGCTAACTTTTTTTTTTTTTTTTGTAGAGACAAGGTTTTGCCATGTGCCCAGGCTGGTCTTGAACTCCTGGGCTCAAGTGATTCTCCCACCTTGGCCTCCCAAAGTGCCAGGATTACAGGCATGAGCCACTGCACCTGGTGAGAGGGTTTTTATTTTTTATTTTTTTAATTAAAAATTTTTTTTTAGGCCGGGTGTGGTGGCTCAAGCCTGTAATCCCAGCACTTTGGGAGGCCGAGGCGGGTGGATCACAAGGTCAGGAGATCAAGACCATCCAGGCTAACATGGTGAAACCCCGTCTCTACTAAAAATACAAAAAACTAGCCGGGCGTGGTGGCGAGCGCCTGTAGTCCCAGCTACTCGGAGGCTGAGGCGGGAGAATGGCGTGAACCCGGGAGGTGGAGCTTGCAGTGAGCTGAGATTGCGCCACTGCACTCCAGCCTGGGTGACAGATCGAGACTCCGTCTCAAAAAAAAAAAAAAAAAAAATTTTTTTAGAGCCAGAGTCTCACTCTGTCGCCCAGGTTGGAGTGCAGTGGCATGATCTCGGCTCACTGCAACCTCCGCTTCCTGGATTCAAGTGATTCTCATGCCTCTGCCTCCTGAGTAGCTGGGATTATAGGCACGCACCACCACACTCAGCTAATTTTTTGTATTTTCAGTAGAGACAGGGTTTCGCCATGTTGGCCAGGCTAGTCTCAAACTCCTGAGGTCAGGCAATCCGCCTACCTCAGGCTCCCAAAGTGCTAGGATTACAGGCATGAGCCACCGTACTTGGCCAAGTTTTTAAATTTTTTGTTTATTATTATTATTATTTTTAGAGACAGGGTCTCACTTTGTCATCCAGGCTGGAATGCAGTGGCACAATCATAGCTTACTGCAGCCTCAGATTCCTGGGCTCAGGTGATTCTCCCACCTCAGCCTCCTGAATAGCTAGGACTACAAGTGTGTGCAACTATGCCCAGCGAATTAAAAAAAAAAAAAAAAAGTATAGAGTTGAGGTCTTGCTATATTGCCCAGGTTTGTCTTGAACTCCTGGCCTCAAGAAATCCTCCTGCTCTGCCTCCCAAAGTGCTGAGATTACAGGCATGAGCCCACCACATCTTGCCTGTATGGGAGATTTCTAAGCGTCTATTGTTTTCTTTCACAGACAAAAGAAGCTAGTTCAGGCTGGGCCCAGTGGCTCACACCTGTAATCCCAGCACTTTGAGAGGCCAAGGAGGGCCAATTACTTGAGGTCAGAAGTTCGAGACCAGCCTAGCCAACATGGTGAAACTCATCTCTACCAAAAATACAAAAATTAGCTAGGCATGGTGATGCATACCTGTAATCCCAGCTACTTGGGAGTCTGAGGCAGGAGAATTGCTTGACCCCTGGAGGGTGGAGGTTGCAGTGAGCCAAGAACAGAGAGCCATTGCTCTCCAGCCTAGGTGACAAGAGCGAAACTCCATCTCAATGAAAAAGTGACTTGATATCAAGAGAAGGATGCAGGCTGGGCATGGTGACTCATGCCTGTAATCCCAGCACTTTGGGAGGCAGAGGCAGGAGGATTGCTTGAGGCTAGGAGTTCAAGACCAGCCTGGGCAACATAGTGAGACCCCATCTCTAAAGAAAAAAAAATTATTTAAAAGAAGTTTTAAAAGGAGAGGGATGCTCTCAATAGGAGACAGAAGTTTTCAAATACTGAAAACGACCAGCCCCAGATGTAAAACAAAATGGACAGTGTCTTGTGGATTTAAATGACATGGTCCCTTCTAAGTGCCATATTTTCTGGGAACCGCCCCTTGCTTTGGCCCTCAAAGATGTTGCAATGGTTTTGCATGCCACATTCTGACATTTCACGAGCTGGCCCTACTCCGTGGCTCATTCTGTCTGGCCCATGGCCTGTTTCCCTCACATTTTGACGTCATTGCTCAAGATGCTTCCTCTCTTGCCTAGAGTGTGCGCCCTCTAGGGATGAGCTCCTTCCGCTAGTTTTTCAAGGTTCAAGGCACTGTCTTGGCTTGGTTACGTGCTCCTTCCATTTTACTCAGTGTTTATTTAGGATCTACAATGGCCCTCGAACTCTTAGTCAGTGTTCACTAAGTCCTTGAAAGAGTTTATGTACGTTTGTTTGTATGTATGTATTTTTAGAGACAGGGGTCGGGTGCGGTGGCCCACGCCTGTAATCCCAGCACTTTGGGACGCTGAAGCAGGTGCATCACTTGAGGTCATGGGTTTGGGAACAGCCTGGCCAACATGGTGAAACCCCGTCTCTACTAAAAATACAAAAATTAGCCAGGCGTGGTGGCACATGCCTATAGTCCCAGCTACTTAGGAGGCTGAGGCAGGAGAATCGCTTGAACCCGGGAGGCAGAGGTTGCAATGAGCCGATATCGTGCCATTGCACTCCAGCCTGGGTGACAGAGCGAGACTCAGTCTAAAAAAAAAACCAGAGATGGGAGCCTCACTTTGTTGCCCCAGGCTGGTCTTGAACTCCAAGACTCAAGAGATCTTTCTGCCTCAGCCTTCCAAAGTGTTGAGATTGTAGGCGTGAGCCTCCATGCCTGCTCTCAAAAATATTTATTAATATTATTATTATTCAAAATTTTAAAGACAAAAAACCTGAGATTTAAAAAAGCCAAGTAATTTTCCTAAAGGCACAAAATCAGTAATCCTGCAGATGAGATTCAGACTTGTATCATCCTACGTGCCAAATACCATGTAGGCCAGACACCAAAAAAGATTATTTGTTGTTTATCTGAAATTTGAATTGAACTAGGGTGTCCTGTATTTTTGCTTTTTAAATCTGGCAACTCTGTGTGTGCCCAAGAGTGGGCTGTGGATGGCCCCATCCCTTAGGAGTCTAACTCTTCCTTACACAAATTTTTAAACAAATGAAATTGCCAGGTGAGGTGGCTCATGCCTGTCATCCCAGCACTTTGGGAGGCTAAAGCGGGTGGATCACTTGAGGTCAGGAGTTCAAGACCAGCCTGGCCAACATGGTGAAACCCCATCTCTACTAAAAATACAAAAATTAGCTGGGCCGGTAGTAGGCACCTGTAATCCCAGCTACTCGGGAGGCTGAGGCACAAGAATCACTTGAACCTGGGAGGCAGAGGTTGCAGTGAGTGGTGATTGCACCATTGCCCTCTAGCCTGGGCAACAGAGTGAGACTGTCTCAAAAAAAAAAAAAACAAAACCAGGCCAGGCGCGGTGGCTCAAGCCTGTAATCCCAGCACTTTGGGAGGCCAAGATGGGCGGATCACGAGGTCAGGAGATCGTGACCATCCTGGCTAACACGGTGAAACCCTGTCTCTACTAAAAAATACAAAAAAACTAGCCAGGCGAGGTGGCGGGCACCTGTAGTCCCATCTCCTCGGGAGGCTGAGTCAGGAGAATGGCATAAACCCAGGAGGCAGAGCTTGCAGTGAGCTGAGATCCGGCCACTGCACTCCAGCCTGGGCGACAGAGCGAGACTCTGTCTCAAAACAAAACAAAACAAAACAAAAACAAAAACAAACAAACAAAAAACAAATGAAAATATACACCTAACTTTTGGGTCCTTATTTAAATTTTGGATAAACAGCAAATAATCATTATAACACAGTAAACAGGCTGGGCACAGTGGCTCACGCCTGTAATCTCAGCACTTAGGGAGACTGAGGTGGGCAGATCACTTGAGGCCAGGAGTTCAAGACCAGCCTGGCCAACATGGTGAAACCCCATCTCTACTAAAAATACAAAAATTAGTCAGGCACAGTGGCTCGTGCCTGTAATCCCAGCGACTTGGGAGACTGAGGCACGATAATTGCTTGAACCTGGGAGATGGAGGATGCAGTGAGCGGGGATCACACCACTGCACTCTAGCCTGGGTGACAGAGAGAGACTCTGTCTCAAAACAAAAACAAAAGATAGTAAACATATTTTTCTTGACTTCTTCACATCTATTTTTCCAAACAGATTCTTGTTTATATGCAGATAACAAGGAGCTTGCTAAAATAGAAAAACACAGGTGAAGAAACCGAGAAACAATGCAGATGTCATAACTCATAGACCAAGACTTGGGATCAAAGCTCCTTTGAAGGGGTGGCCTGCCCCTCCACACCTGTGGGTGTTTCTCGTTAGGTGGAACGAGAGACTTGAGAAAAGAAATGAGACACAGAGAAAAAGTATAGAGAAAGAAAAAGTGGGCCCAGGGGACCAGCGCTCAGCTTACAGAGGACCCACTCCGGCGCTGGTCTCTGAGTTCCCTTAGTATTTATTGATAATTATCTTTACCATCTTAAAGATAAGGGAGTGGCAGGACAATAGGATCATTGTAGGGAGGAAATCAGTAGTAAGACATATGAACAAAAACCTCTGTGACATGAATAAGTTTAAAGGAAAATGCTGTGCCTTGAGATGCATATGCAAACATCTCCATAAACCTTTTAGCAGCATTGTTTCAGCCTATCACAAGGGGAGAAACCTTGGATAATACCTAGCTTTCCTAGGCAGAGGTCCCTGCGACCTTTGGCCATGTACGTGTCCCTGGGTAGTTGAAATTAAGAGAATGGTGATGACTTTTAACCAGCAAGCTGCCTTCAGGCACTTGTTTAACAAAGACACATCCTGCACAGCCCAAAATCCATTAAACCTTGAGTCACCGCAGCACATGTCTCTTGCAAGGACAAGGTTGGGGGTAGGGTCACAGATTAACAGCATCTCAAATACAGAACAAAATGGAGTCTCTTATGTCTACTTCTTTCTATATAGACACAGTAACAGGCTGATCTCTCTTTCTTTTCCCCACATCCTTCAGACAACGAACATAAAACAGATAATGTAGATCATGAAATTAGAACAAATAAAACAGCAAAGTAATGACTAAGAACAATGTTGCTGGTGATAACATGCTCAGATTTTCTGAGCCAGTTCTGAAGATCTTTCAG
This sequence comes from Theropithecus gelada, assembly GCF_003255815.1. Taxonomy (NCBI): domain Eukaryota; kingdom Metazoa; phylum Chordata; class Mammalia; order Primates; family Cercopithecidae; genus Theropithecus; species Theropithecus gelada. The sequence continues at coordinate 215,790,086 of NC_037668.1, read as the reverse complement.
AAAATGTGGCTTTCAGGTTGGAACCTAAATAAATTACCTATGCAAATATGGGGTGGGGCAATGGTGTGGCTCCCAGAGTGGAGGGGTGTGGGTGTAGCGAAGTAGAAGAGGGCAGAGCTGCCCTTCCTTTTTTTTTTTTTTTTTTTTTTTTTTTTGGACTGAGTCTCGCTCTGTCTTTAGGGCTGGGTGTTGATCTCAGCTCAGTGCAACCTCCACCTCCTGGGTTCAAGCCATTCTCTGCCTCAGCCTTCCAAGTAGCTGGGATTACAGGCGCCTGTCACCACGCCTGGCTAATTTTTTGTATTTTTAGTAGAGATGGGGTTTCACCATCTTGGCCAGGCTGGTCTTGAACCCCTGACCTCGTGATCCACCTGTCTTGTTTTCCCAAAGTGCTGGGATTACAGGTGTGAGCCACTGCGCCCGGCCTGCACCGCCCCTACCTGCAACTTTTTTTTTTTTCAGGACTAATTACATTATTATTGGGTATTTGGTAAACTCCAAATCCCTTCTTTAAGAGAAGTCAAATCTCAGAGTATAGAGCTTTTGCACAAATGTAAAGAGATTTTCTTTTTGTTTTAAATTTTTTTCTTTTGAGACAGGGTCTTGCTCTGTTGCCCAGGCTGGAGTGCAGTGGTGCGATCTCAGCTCACTGCAACCTCCACCTCCCGGATTCAAGTGATTCTCCTGTCTCAGCCTCATGAGTAGCTGGAATTACAGAAGCACACCACTATGCCTGGCTAATTTTTGTATTTTTATTATAGTAGAGATGGGGTTTCACCATGTTGGCCAGGCTAGTTTTGAGCTCCTGGCCTCATGTGATCCGCCTGCCTCAACTGCCCAAAGTGCTGGGATTACAGGCATGAGCCACCCTGCCTGGCCCTCTATATGGTTTACCTTTCCATTTTTTTTTACATATTTTTATTTTTTGAGATGGAATTTTGCTCTTGTGGCCCAGGTTGGAGTGCAGTGGCATGATGTTAGCTCACTGCAACCTCCGCCTCCTGGGTTCAAGTGATTCTCTTGCCTCAGCCTCCTGAGTACCTGGGATTACAGGTGCATGCCACCACACCCAGCTAATTTTTTGTATTTTTAGTAGAAATGGAGTTTCATCATGTTGGCCAGGCTGAACTCCAACTCCTGACCTTAGGTGATCCACCCGCCTCAGCCTCCCAAAGTGTAGGGATTACAGGTGTGAGGCACTGCGCGTGGCCTCTGGTTTACTTTTTTTTTTTTTTTTTTTTTTTGAGACGGAGTCTCGCTGTCACCCAGGCTGGAGTGCAGTGGCTGGATCTCAGCTCACTGCAAGCTCTGCCTCCCGGGTTCACGCCATTCTCCTGCCTCAACCTCTCGAGTAGCTGGGACTACAGGCCCCCACCACCACGCCCGGCTAATTTTTTGTATTTTTAGTAGAGACGGGGTTTCATCGTGTTAGCCAGGATGGTCTCGATCTCCTGACCTTGTGATCCACCCGCCTTGGCCTCCCAAAGTTCTGGGATTATAGGCGTGAGCCACCGCGCCCAGCCTGGTTTACTTTTAACATAAAGTTTTTAGTTCTCAAGGGCAAAGGATGGAAGAATACACAATTTTACCCCTTACTGTGTGATCCGCAACATGGATAACAAAGCAGGTTGAGTTTAAGTGGAAACCAGAAGCATGCAGGTTTGGCCTGGCATGGTGGCTCACGCCTGTAATCCGAGCACTTTGGGAGGCTGAGGCGGGTGGATCACCTGAGGTCAGGAGTTCAAGGCCAACTTGGCCAACATGGTAAAATCCCATCTCTACTAAAAATATAAAAATTAGCCAGGCATGGTGGCGCATGCCTGTAATCCCAGCTACTCAGGAGACTGAGGCACAAAAATCCCCTGAACCTGAGAGGCAGAGGTTGCAGTGAGATGAGATTGCACCACTGCACTCCAGCGTGGGCGACAGAGCGAGACTCCGTCTCAAAAAATAAATAAGAGGGTGGGGTTGCCCATGACAGTAGCTGCACCACTAGAAAGATGGCAGAGGAAGAGCGAAGAAAAATCCCTTTGGTTCCAGAAAAGCTGCTAAAGAAGAGAAAGGTCTATCAAGCCCTCAAAGCCACCCCGGCAAAGCAGGCACTTTTAGCAAAGAAGGAGCAGAGGAAAGGAAAAGGGCCAGGGTTAAGCGACTGGAATCATTCCCACATGATTCCTGGTGGCAGAAACGCGACAAGGTGCGTCTCAGGCCACTAGAAGTGAAACCTCATGCCTTGGAATTGCCAGACAAACATTCCTGGGCCTTTGTTGTACACATCGAAAGGACTGATGGCGTGAGTTTACTGGTGCAGAGAACCACTGCAAGACTTCGCCTAAAGAAAATTTTTAGTGGTGTCTTTGTAAAAGTCACCCCCCAGAACCTAAAAATGATGCGTATAGTGGAACGTTATGTGACCTGGGGATTTCCAAATCTGAAGTCTGTCCGAGAATTCGTTTTGAAACGTGATCAAGCCAAGGTCAAGAATAAGACCATCCCTCTGACAGACAACACAGTGATCGAGGAGAACCTGGGGAAGTTTGGTGTCGTTTGCTTGGAAGACCTCATTCATGAAATTGCCTTCCCAGGGAAGCATTTCCAGGAGATCTCATGGTTCTTGTGCCCTTTCCACCTCTCAGTGGCCCGTCATGCTACAAAAAATAGAGTGGACTTCCTCAAGGAGATCAGCACACCTGGCTATCAGGGTGAACGCATCAATCAGCTCATCCACCAGCTGAACGAGACCCAGGTGTCAAACTGCGGTAAATTTTTATCAATGAAGTGGAAGCATGTGTTTTGTTGTTTGGGGAATTTTTATCAAGTGTCTTCAGAGAAGATTATTTCCTGCTTTATCTTCAAAAACTGGAAAGGAAGAGTCAAAGAAAAGACAGTAGCTGGCTGGGCGTGATGGCTCATGCCTGTAATCCCAACACTTTGGGAGGCTGAGGCGGGCGGATCACCTGAGGTTGGGAGTTGAAGACCAGCCTGACCAACAGGGAGAAATGCCGTCTCTACTAAAAATACAAAAATTAGCCAGGCATGGTGGCGTGTGCCTGTTATCCCAGCTACTCGGGAGGCTGAGGCAGGAGAATTGCCAGGCGGAGGTTGCAGTGAGCTGAGATCACGCCATTACACTCCAGCCTGGGCAACAAGCGAAAGTCCATCTCAAAGAAAAGAAAAGACAGTAGCTTACGTTTATGGCAAGCACCTCTCATCACAGTCCAGTTCCAAGGAAAAATTCCAGCGTTTTCTACATTGGGTGCTGCATCGTCTGAAATCAGCACATTCCGTGGAGGAAGGGTCCTGCTTTGTTGCATCTATCCTGGGGTTTAATGTCGGTAAATGAGTCACTCTAGCATGTACACAAGGCTCCCTAAGACTCCTGCAGCAGCTGACCAAGCCCAAGGACATAACTGAATCTGGAAAGTCCTGGGCCTTGTTTTGAAAAAAACTTGAAATACACATAGGAAGAAAGCCATGAAAGTAAATGCTCACTTGTCTCTGCAAAATAAATAAATAAATAAATAAATAATAAAAGTAAATAAATACTACTCCCCTATTCTTGAAACACTTCTTCTTTTTTTTCTCTCTTTTAAGAGATGGGGTTTTATGGTGTTGCCCAGTCAGGTCTTGAACTCTTGGGCTCAAACGATCCTCCTACCTCAGCTTCCCAAAGTGCCGGGATTCCAGGTGTGAGCTACCGCACTCGGCCAAAGCTCTTTTATGATTCCCAGTTGTACACTGGATAATCACTAGCATCCATGGTATGTTATGTGAGGTCCTCAATGAACTACCTGTCTGGACTCATTTCTTAGGACTCTACTTCTTATGCCAAAGCGACAGGCAGATTTTATCTGTGTTTAAGGACTCTCCTCAAGTTCACCTGGTACGCTGTGTCTGTAGCATGTTTTAGTGACTGCTGCTTCTTCATGTGGCTTTTCTTTTTTTGTACTTAACGTTCTTCAGAGGCTGGGCATGGTGGCGCACGTCTGTAATCCCAGCACTTTAGGAGGCTGAGATGGGAGGATTGCTTGAGTTCAGGAGCTTGAGACCAGCCTGGACAACATATGGAGACCTTGTCTCAATTTAAAAAAAAAAAAATTCCTCAGATGAAACCCTGAGAATTCCTGTTCTAACTAGCCCTCTTCCAAGGACATTCCCAATGAGCCTAAGAAAATTAAGCTCCCTGCCCCATATTTGCTCTGTAGAGAAATAGGTAAACACCAGCTGGGCATATCTGGCAACATTTTCAGCAATAAAAACAAAAGTTTGCGTTGTGAAAACCAGATTTATTTATTTGGATATGAGACTGGATGGGCCTTTGGAAATCTTTCTAAACCTCAGTGCCATTTTTAGCATCTTTTAGAGATGCAAACTAATTTCACTTGGTGGCACAGAAATGGATTATACGTGGCAGAGCCTGGGATGACTGATTTCCCTCCGTGGAATTGGCCTGTATTTGGGGTGCAGCTGACAGCTGCCGCACCTCCGCAAATACTGAGAATTCAAAACAGCTTTGCCCAGAGCAGAGGTCCAGAAACTTTTTCTGGAAAGGGCAAAATCGTAAATATTTTAGATTCAAAGTTGTCTGCCACCATTCACCAACTCTGCCATTGTAGTTCAAAAGCAGCCAGAGACAATAAGTAAATAAATGGCTGTGGGATCAAATTATCTTTATGAATACAGAAATTTGAATTTAAACTTTCTCACGTGTCCTGAAATGTTATTTTTCTTTTGTTTCTTCCCAATCATTTGAAAATGCAAAAAGCATTCTTAGAGAGCTGTACAGAAATATGTAACGGGTGGATTTGGGCCATGGGGCACAGTTTGCTGACCTCAACTGGATCAATGATGACTCTGAAACATCAGCACTCATCAGCACCCGCTTGGAGGGCTTATTTCATTTATTTATTTATTTGAAGCCTAAACTCATAGAATTGGAGGACTTTTTTTTTTTTTTTTTTTTTTTTGAGATGGAGTCTCACTCTGTCGCCCAGGCTGGAGTGCAGTGAGGCGATCTCAGCTCACTGCAAGCTGTGCCTCCTGAGTTTACGCCATTCTCCTGCCTCAGCCTCCCCAGTAGCCGGGACTACAGGTGCCCGCCACCTTGCCCAGCTAGTTTTTTGTATTTTTTAGTAGAGACGGGGTTTCACCGTGTTAGCCAGGATGGTCTCGATCTCCTGACCTCGTGATCCGCCCGTCTCGGCCTCCCAAAGTGCTGGGATTACAGGCTTGAGCCACTGCGCCCGGCCTAGAGGACTTATTTTAATCAAGATTGCCAGGCCTCACCCTAAGGGTGACTTTCTGAGTCAGAATGTCTAAGACACAAGTCCCCAACCCCCAGGCCACGGACCTGTAACCGTGAGTGTCCTGTTAGGAACCAGGCCGGACCGCGGGAGGTGAGTGGCAGGCGAGTGAGCATTGTGGCCAGAGCTCCGGTCAGACCAGGGGCGGCATTACATTCTCACAGGAGCGCGAATCCTATCTTGAACTGCAATGCGAAGGATCTAGGCTACACGCTCCTCGTGAGATTCTGATGCCTGATGATCTCAGGGGGAGCAATTTCATCCCCCATCCCACCACCTCTGCCCTCGGACCGGATTTTGTCTTCCACAGAACTGGCCCTGGTGTCGAAAACATTGGGGGTCACTGATTTAGGGTGTAGAGTGGAGCTGGAACGGCATTCCCGCCACCGCCCCCATAACCATTTCATTCACAGCAGCAAGGGCCTGAACATTTTTAACACAGTTCCAGGTGACCTGTTGCTACAGGCCTGTCCTAGAACTCTTCTTTTTTTTTTTTGAGACAGAGTCTCACTCCGTTGCCCAGGCTGGAGTGCAGTGGTGGGATCTTGGCTCACTGCAACCTCTGCCTCCCAGGTTCAAGCAATTCTCATGCCTCAGCCTCCCAGGTAGGGGGAACTACAGGCACCTGCCACGATGCCCGGCTTATTTTTTGTATTTTAGTAGAGACAAGGTTTCGCCTTGTTGCCCAGAATGGTCTCAAACTCCTGAGCTCAGACAATCCACCCGGCTTGGCCTCCCAAAGTGCTAGGCATGAGCCACTGTGCCCGGCCTGGCCTAGACCTCTGCAAAGACTGCTGTCTTGTTTCATTCAACAGCTTGAGGTTCCAGCCTCAATGACAGTCACATTGTATAAGGAATGATCCTTCATCAGCTGTGGCTGTGGTACAGAAAGTCAGGGCTGGGCCTCCATCAGAGGGGACTTGGAGCGAGAGGGAAGCCAGACAAAAAGAAGTATTCCCATCCAGGCAAGCAGCAGGTCCAGAAAGAGAATAAGAAGTCAATGCTGGAGCAGCTTGAGTCCTCTAGGAATGCCAGTGAATCAACCACCTAACTCTGGCCTGGGATTGGGTCCTGGCTCTGGGTTCAAGGCAGCCTCAGCTCAATGTGCTGGAGGGTCAGGAGCAGGCTCTGTAAGGGGAGCGCCTGGGATATGTGTGGGGCCAGGAATAATCTCTCCATGACCTTTGCAAAAACTTTCTTCACCAGAAACAAGGAAAACCAAGATTGTGAAAACAGAATCTAAGTGGAGTTTCACAATTGCGCCCAGGCTGGAATGCAATGGTGTGATCTCGGCTCACTGCAACCTCCGCCTCCTAGGTTCAAGCGATTCTCCTGCCTCAGCTTTCCAAGTAGCTGGGATTACAGGTGTGTGCTAATTTTGTATTTGTAGTAGAGATGGGGTTTTTCCACATTGGTCAGGCTGGTCTTGAACTCCTGACCTCAGGTGATCCGCCTGCCTCGGCCTCCCAAAGTGTTGGAATTACAGGCGTGAGCCACCACACCTGGCCAAGATTGTTTTTAAATTGTGTTTGTTGTTTAAAAAAAAAAAGTTAACTGGGCATGGTGGTGGGTGCCTATAATCCCAGCTACTTGAGAAGCTGAGACAGGAGGATCGCTTGAACCCAGGAAGCGGAGTTTGCAGTGAGCTGAAATCCAGCCATTACACTCTAGCCTGGGTGACAGAGCAAGACTCTGAGTCAAACAAATAAACAAACAAAAAACCAAAGGTAAATTGTGTTCGATGTATGCTTTACTTCATGATCATTTTGTGTTGCAAAAGTGCTTTCACAGTGGTATGGGAGCCAGGGCTCTGTGTATCTGATTCTCAGGGCAGCCATGTGGCGGTGGGACCTGACCAATCCCTCCATGATCCAGGCTCCCATTACTATTATTAGGGAGGAAAAACGTTTCCTCTGCTTTCTTAGGTCCAGAGTCTGGGGATCTGCAAAAAAATTAACCAAAAAAAACAGCTCAACAGGAGAAAAATAACATCATTTTTATTAATGTTTACAAGTACTGCATGAAAGTTCACAAAAAGAAATGAAACTTGAAAAAGCAATTAGGCTCTGGGAATTTTATGCCATTTTATCAAAAGAAAGGAGATCCAGGTGCAGTGAGTGGTTCATGCCTGTAATCTCAGCACTTTGGGAGGCTGAGGTGAGAGAACTGTTTGAGCCCAGGAGGTTGAGATCAACCTGGACAACACAGCAAGATCTCTCTCTCTTTTTTTTTTTTTCTTTTTTTTTTTTTTGAGACAGAGTCTTACTCTGTTGGCCAGGCTGGAGTGCAGTGGTGTGATCTCAGCTCACTGCAACCTCCACCTCCTGGGTTCAAGCAATTCTTGTGCCTCAGCCTCCCAAGTAGGTAGGACTACAGGCACAAGCCAGCACACCTGGCTAATTTTTGTATTTTTTGTAGAGACAGGGTTTCACCATTTTGGCCAAGCTGGTCTTGAACTCCTGACCTTGTGATCCACTCCCCCCGCCACCTTTGCCTCCCAAAGTGCTGGGATTACAAGCGTGAGCCACTGCACCCGACCAGCACAGCAAGATCTTACTTCTACCAAAAACAAGAAAAAGAAATTAACCAGGCTCACAGTCAGTGTGCCTGTAGTCCCAGCTACTCAGGAGGCTGAGGTGGGAGGATCCCCTGAGCCCAGGAGTTAGAGGTTGCAGTGAGCTATAATCACACCACTGCAATCCAGTCTAGATGACAGAGCAAGTCCCTCTCTGGAAAAAAAAAAAAAAAAAAAAAGAAAAAGAAAAAGAGTTTGGGATTTGACAGAAAATAAATTACGGGGAAGTGACTAGGAAATAAATGGGGAGGCCAGTGAAAGACAAAGGCTATTCTAGTAAGGTATTTCTTTTTATGCAAATTTATCTCAGTGTTGACTCTTTTTCTCCAGTGGAGAGAGTAGCTCTTTGGGGAGGGGCGGGGGAAGCGCCCTCACACATAGAAATGTATGCCCTGCTTTTAGGTAGATAAGGGAAGGGCAAAGAACTCTTCCTCCATCTGTTAATTCTCAAGTGCCTTCAACTCAGAATAATCCTTATGCTGAGGCAGTGTATTTGGGGGCGACGTATCCTAAGCCCCTTCATTCCCATCATCACTGGTTTGGGAATTGGCTGGGACATGAATACTATTTTCCCCACTCCCTCTGTGCCTTTGGTAAAGTTACTTAACATCCTATATGCCTCAGAACCCGGGTGGCTCATGTCTGTAATCCCAGCACTTTGGGAAACCAAGGCAGGTGGATGATGAGGTCAGGTGTTGCAGACCAGCCTGGCCAACATGGTGAAACCCCATTTCTACTAAAAACACAAAAATTAGCTGGGCGTGGTGGTGCATGCTCATAGTCCCAGCTACTTGGGAGGCTGAGGCAAGAGAACTGCTTGAATACAGGATGTGGAGGTTGCAGTGAGCCAAGATCACACCACTGCACTCCAGTCTGGGAAACAGAGTGAAACTCTGTCTCAAAAAAAGAAAAAAAAATTATGTACTCAGCCAGTGTGGTGACTCATGCCTGTAATCCCAGCAATTTGGGAGGTTGAGGTGGGTGGATCACCTGAGGTCAGGAGTTCAAAACCAGCCTGACTAACATAGTGAAACCCTGTCTCTAGTAAAAATACAAAAATTAGCCGGGTGTGGTGGCAGGCCCCTGTAATCCCAGCTACCAGGGAGGCTGAGGCAGGAGGATTGCTTGAACCCAGGAGACAGAGGTTGCAGTGAGCTGAGTTCGCACCATTGTACTCCAGCCTGGGCAACAAGAGTGAAACTCTGTATCAAAAATAAAAATAAATAAATAAATAAATCATATACTCAAAGGGAATGAAATCAGCATCTCAAAGAGATATCTGCACTCCCACATTTATGGCAGCATTACTTCCATAGCCAAAATACAACAACTTGTGTTCACTGACAGATTAGATTTAAAAATGTGGGATGTATATGTATATGTGTATAGATTTTTTTCTTTATATGTACACAGTGGAATATTAGCCTTAAAACGAAGGAGATCCTGCTATGCATAACATGAATTAACCTAGAAGACATTATGCTGAGTTAAATAAGCCAGATACAGAAATAAAAATACTGCATGATTTGGCCAGGTGCGGTGGCTCAAGCCTTTAACTCCAGCACTTTGGGAGGCCGAGGTGGGCGGATCATGAGGTCAGAAGCTCGAGACCATCCTGGCCAATATGGTGAAACCCTGTCTCTGCTAAAAATACAAAAATTAGCAAGGTTTGGTGGCGCGTGCCTGTAATCCCAGCTACTCGGGAGGCTGAGGCAGGAGGATCACTTGAATCAGGGAGTCGGAAGTTGCTGTGAGCCCAGATCATACCACTCCAGCCTGGCGATAGAGCGAGACTCAGTCTCAATAAATAAAATAAAATAAAATAAGATAAAATAAAATAAAATACTACATGATTTCTTTTATACATGGCATGTGAAAGAAGTTTCATACATAGAAAAAGAATAGAATGAATGGTGGTTACCAGTATAATGGCAGGACTGGGATTTGGGGGAAGAATGGGGAACTGTAGATCAAGGGGTACAAAGTTGCAGTTATGTTGAATGGATGTCTAGGAATCTAGTGTACAGCTTAAGGACTATTGTTAATATTGCATTATATGCTGGAAATTTGCTAAGAGAGTAAATTACTGTAATAATCATTTAAACTATGCATATGCACAGACAAGCATCATGTTGTGTACCTTAAATACGTACAATATAGCTCAAATCCATGACTCCAGCCACAAGGCCTGGCATGGCCTGTTCCATTCACTCCTCTAGCTTCACCTTACACCATCGTCTGCTTTGCTCAGTATCTGTGACTTGTTCTTACTCTTCTCTTCTTTTTCTCAGGCCCAGGCTTTCCTGTAGCCTTTATCACCACTATAGGTCAATTTTAATTTTTGAGCTGTTTGTTCAACCTCTGTTTCTTCTACCAGACTAAACAAGTTTGTGTGCTGAATATTCACCAACCCTGAACACTCGGCATCTGGCGCAGCTCCTAGCACCTGTAGGCTCTTGGAAAATACATGCAGAATGAATGAAAGAATATGAGTGACCAAACAAGTCATTGGAGAATTTCCCATACTGCAGGCTTGTTGAGGTTGCTTAGCTGGTACTTTACTGAGAAGGCATTGGCAAGCTGGCTTTACTAATAGTTCTTACCACTCACTGTGCCTGTTATCACTCAACAAGCATTGATTAAACACCACTGTGGCCAGTCCCCCGAGCTTGGCATTGTCAGAGGCATGTAAACCAGAGCAACTCCCTCTTGAATAAGGCTGGGTAAAATGAGGCTGAGACCTACTGGGCTGCATTCCCAGACGGTTAAGGCATTCCAAGTCACAGGATGAGATCGGAGGTCAGCACAAGACACAGGTCATAAAGACCTTGCTGATAAAACAGCTTGCAGTAAAGAAGCCGGCCAAAATCCACCAAAACCAAGATGGCGACGAGAGTGACCTCTGGTCATCCTCTCTGCTACACTCCCACCAGCGCCATGACAGTTTACAAATGCCGTGGCAACGTCAGGAAGTTACCCTATATGGTCTAAAAAGGGGAAGAATGAATAATCCACCTTTGTTTAGCATATCATTAAGAAATAACCATTAAAATGGGCAACCAGCAGCCCTCGGGGCTGCTCTGTCTGTGGAGGAGCCATTTTCTTATTCCTTTACTTTCCTAATAAACGTGCTTTCACTTTTCTATATGGACTCGCCCTGAATTCTTTCCTGCACAAGATCCAAGAACCCTCACTTGGGGGTCTGGATCAGGACCCCTTTCCTGGAACAGCACTAGCCATAGCAATGGACACAATGGCCAGAAAGCTCTCACCTCATGAAGCGCCAGGCACTCATACTCTAATTATTTTGTTGTTACTTTGCATTTTGATAGAATCTCCAACTCAGAGGTGAACTGCAAGATTAGTACAAGGAACTTCCCCATGCCCTTCCCTAAGATTCACAAATGAATTTTATTTTGCTCCATTTTGAGAGAAAATTTTCCTTGTAATGTTAAATTTTAATGAACGAGTTTAGAGAAATTTTGGTAAGGAAAACTTTGGGGGTTTAAATGAGTTAGCAATATTTAGTACTGTGGCCAGTTGCTGTGGAATGTTTTATTCATATAATTCCTTTTCTACCTAATTATGAGTCACTGAGCTGACCATATTGCCTATAAAATGGGGTGACTGCACCCTGAGCATGGTGCTAGGGGAATGAATTAATGATAGTGAAGTGTATTTTAATAATATTTGGTGAAAGACATCATGCACAAATGAAATATGCTTACTCCCTTTTCCCGTCTCTCACAGCTCACAGCTGTGACCAATTTTATTTTCATTACAGGATTAGCGTACATTTTCCTTGCCTGGTTTCCACTTCCCTCATGGTGGGATCTTGCCCTCACTCTCCCCTCCACCCCCAGCCCCAGCTTCCAACAGTCACACGCGCGAGTGTCCAGCTGCCTTTGCAATTGCATCATGTGTGAGCTCCCGTTGCCATGGCAGCATGAGGGGTTTGGTGGCTGTTTCCCTCCATGAAGGTGGCTGCATTCCTCATCTCAGCGGTTCAGCTTTCTGAACTGACCGACAATTTGATGCCCTTTGGTTAATATTCATGGCCTATTGGAATTCTTTTAATTTGCCTAGCTACTTTTTCCCCCAGCATTTTGTCTCATTCAGGAGAGCCATGTTGCACCAGACATGTATAATCTAATTCTTTTGTCTCATTTAGGAGAGACAATATGAGGTTTCTATTCCTTTTTTTTTTTTTTTTAATTTTTTTTTGAGGTGGAGTCTCGCTCTGTCGCCTAGGCTGGAGTGCAGGGGCACCATCTCGGCTCGTTGCAACCTCTGTTTCCCAGGTTCAAGTGATTCTCCTGCCTCAGCCTCCCGAGTAGCTGGGACGACAGGCGCCCGCCAGCACGTCTGGCTAAGTTTTGTATTTTTAGTAGAGACAGGGTTTCACCATGTTGGCCAGACTGGTCTCGAACTCCTGGCCTCAAGTGATCTGCCCGCCTTGGCCTCCCAAAGGGCTGGGATTACAGGCGTGAGCCACCATGTCCAACCCAGGGGTTTCTATTCTCATCGTGGTCAGTGGAAGTGGAGGCTCCAGATTGTGCAGTGCGCTTTCTCGAGTGCTGCACCCTGCTGCCCTCTCAAACCGACGCCCATCCCCAGACTGATGGACGTCTTTTCAGACAATTCAGAATCACTCATTTAGGTTTGTTGTTTTTTTAAATGTTAGGCTTTATGATGTGTATTGGACAACACACAGGGAATCTCTAAACTTTAAGATGCTGAGTTAAATGGTCTACATTTGCACAAGGATCCAGGTAACTGTATTCTACTTCAAGAAAGCTTCCTGGTGAGAGACAAAAAAACATTTGCAATTGGCCATTTCGTTCATTTTCCTAAGAATAGTTTAGCTTTAAGTGTGTTATTGCAGCTGGGCATGGTGGCCCACACCTGTAATTGCAGTGTTTTGGGAAGCCAAGGTAGGAGGATCACTTGCACCCAGGAGTTGAGGCTAGCCTGGGCAATATGGCAAGACCCTATCTCTACAAAAACATAATAAATTAGCCAGATGAGGTGGTGTGCACCTGTGATCCCAGCTAATCAGAAGGCTGATGCAGAAGGATTGCTTTAGCCCAGGAGTTTGATGCTGCAGTGAGCTATGATCGTCCCACTGCACTCCAGCCTGGGTGACAGAGTGAGACCCTGTCTCTAAAGAAAAAACAGAACTACATGTGTTAATACTCTCCTGCCAAAGGCCACCAGCAATGCATCTACAGTTGAATAAGTTGGGTGTATTACCCATTACAGTGAGGGAGAATATACACAAGAGGCTACAGGAAATGGGAGATAGAAAGGTGGTACAGGGTTTGGGTCTATATTAGGTAATTTTGGGAGGGCTTGGAGAAATGATTTTGCTCTGGATTGGATGCTGTCAGGAAGCAGGGGTAATTAGATATATTAATACTTCTATCTATAAGAGAAGAAAAATAAAGGGAGGTAGAGGCTTCAACTGAAAAGAAGCAGCAGGCTGGGAGCAGTGGCTCATGCCTGTAATCCCAACACTTTGGGAGGCCGAGGTGGGTGGATCACCTGAGGTCGGGAGTTTGAGACCAGCCTGGCCAACATGGAAAAACTCTGTCTCTACTAAAAAATACAAAAATAAGCCAGGCATGGTGGCGTGTGCCTGTAGTCCCAGCTACCCAAGAGGCTGAGGCAGGAGAATCGCTTGAACCTAGGAGGCGGAGGTTACAGTGAGCTGAGGTCACATCACTGGACTCCAGCCTGGGCAACAAGAGCGAGACTCCCTCTCAAAAAAGAAAAAGAAAGAAAAAGGGCAGGGTGCAGTGGCTCATGCCTGTAATCCCAGCAATTTGGGAGGCCGAGGCAGGTGGATCACGAGGTGAGATCAAGACCATCCTGGCTAACACAGTGAAACCCTGTCTGCTAAAAATACAAAAACAAAATTAGTCAGGTGTGGTGGCAGGCACCTGTAGTCCCAGCTACTCAGGAGGCTGAGGCAGGAGAATGGCGTGAACCCGGGAGGTGGAGGTGGAGCTGGCAGTGAGCAGAGATTGTGCCACTGCACTCCAGCCTGGGCAACAGAGGGAAACTCTGTCTCAAAAAAACAAAAAAAAAGAAAGAAAGAAAAGAAGCAGCAGTCACTCATTCTAGCCAGGATGGGGGCTGTTTGGTCATTTTTGTGGCTTGGACAATGTTCGTGTTTCTGTCTGTGTTCAGACATGATTATGGAGTGGTCTTGTTTTTGTCTTGACTCAGTGTTAGGATTTGGATACTGTTTGTTTGGCCCTGCCAAGTCTCATGTTGAAATTTGATCCTCCGTGTTGGAGATGGGGCCTGGTGGAAACTCCTGAGGTCAGGAGTTTGAGACCAGCCTGACCAAGGTGAAACCTCGTCTCTACTAAAAATACAAAAATTAGCCGGTCATGGTGGTACCCGCCTGTAGTCCCAGCTATTCCGGAGGTTGAGACGGGAGAATTGCTTGAACCAGGGAGGTAGAAGTTGCAATGAGCCGAGATTGGAGATGGCACCACTGCACCCCAGCCTGGGCTATGGAGCGAGACTGTCTCAAAAAAAAAAAAAAAAAAAAAAAAAATTTATAAATAAATAAATATATATATATATATATATACACAGTAACGTCATCTATTACTTTTTATTTATATTCCAGTTTAATCTAGAGATTATATATACACACACACACAGCCTTCCATCCTCTAATACAAGTTCCCATCCTCCTAGGGCATAGCTTCCATTTATGTGTAATGGAGTTAGCTGAGCTGTGATACTCAGAATAGTACTATGCATGGTTAAAAGCCTGGAAGTCATTCCTCAGACAGGGGGATTTGGAAGGACAGGGATCTTTGCATCTTTTGGACCTCATCAGAGATTGCCTCATAGAAAGAGGGTCTTCCGTGAATGCTTATTGCCTTTGTGGCCATGGGTGTTGAAGGTGATAAGGCAGTGAGGGGCAGAGGGTGGTGATCTTAGAAAGTTGTACGTTTACTCCTCTAAGACTAAATGAGAGGAATTCCTCTCTACCAACCTTTACATGCTTCTAGTCAACTACCCACATGGCAGCTTCACTGCTGAATTTCACACAGTTCACACTGGGTCCACAATGGTACTCTGGGCGTCTTCCTGAGCATCGTCTCCAGCCTTCTTCTTCTGCCAGTACTTCCCCATCATAAATGACACCGTTGAACGACCAGACAGTGGATGAAGTCAGAAACTTAGGGCCAGGGGTGGTGGCTCATGCCTGTAATCCCAGCACTTTGGGAGGCCAAGGCAGGTGGATCATTTGAGGTCAGGAGTTTGAGACCAGCCTGGCCAACGTGATGAGACCCCATCTCTACTAAAAATACAAAAATTAGCCAGGTGTGGTGGCTCATGCCTGTAGTCCCAGCTACTCGGGAGGCTGAGGCATGAGAATCACCTGAACCCAGGAGGCGGAGGTTGCAGTGAGCCAAGATTGCACTACTGCACTCCAGCCTAAGTGACAGAGCGAGACTCTGTCTCAAATAAAAAAGTAAAATAAAATAAGAAACCCCATTCTGGATTTCTCACTTTTCCCAGTGCCACCTCAAATCTGTCAACAAATCCTATCAATTTTTTTCTCCAAAATACGTCTTGATTTCCACAGTTCCCCAGGTGGTCTCTAGTCCCGTCTCTGCCATCTCTTCCCTGACCTCTGGGCAGTTTCCTATCATTTCTCCTAGGGGCACATGTGGCCTCAATCTGTTATCCACACAACCTTATGCATCCCCTTACTAAACACTCCTCCAGGGCACCCCATCTAATCCCTTTCTCAGGGACTCCTGATCTTGAGAGATCTGGTCCCCACTTGCCTCTCCAAATAGTTCCCTTGCCTGCACTCTTGCTTGCTATGTTCCAGACCCCCTGACTTCCTGAGAGCCATAAAGCAGAGATCACAAACTCGGATGTCTACAGGGCAGCCCTTGCCAATGAGTGTTGGAGGGATTGGGTGAGGTTGTGCACCCATACACCCTGTTTCCAATGGGAAGATGCTGCTTAGCCCCAGGAGACTGATGAGTCCCTGTGTGATTCCATAGTGGTCACATTTTCAGATTTTTCATAAGTCAGTACTCCGGCTTTTAAAAGAAATTACTCATGCAAAAAAAACGCTGGCAAAGAATACTAATCCATTTTAAAACACCATGAGGCCCAAAGACACCTGTTTAAGGGGACACTGTCTCTGGAAGTCCAGTCTGCATCTTCTGGCCTAGGCCATAACAAGATCTTTCCCACCACCATAATTTTGCACCCACTGTTGTACAAAGAAGTACAAAAATAGGTTGGGCATGGTGACTCACACCTGTAATCCCAGAACTTTGGGAGGCCGAGGTGCACGGATCACGTGAAGTCAGGGGTTTGAGACCAGCTTAGCTAACATGGCAAGACCCCATCTCTACTAAAAATACAAAGATTAGCCAGGTGTGGTGGCAGCGCCTGTAGTCCCAGCTACTCGGGAGGCTGAGGCAGGAGAATGGCATGAGCCCGGGAGGTGGAGTTTGCAGTGAGCGGAGATGGTACCACTGCACTCCAGCCTGGGTGACAGAGCAAGACTCCATCTCAAAAAAAAAAAAAAAAAAAAAANGTCCCAGCTACTCGGGAGGCTGAGGCAGGAGAATGGCATGAGCCCGGGAGGTGGAGTTTGCAGTGAGCGGAGATGGTACCACTGCACTCCAGCCTGGGTGACAGAGCAAGACTCCATCTCAAAAAAAAAAAAAAGAAAGAAATTGAGAGCAAAGTTGATAGTTATTCGACAGAGTAGTTTTGTCTCTTGAATATGATAATATAAAATTGGGTCTTGGATTTATTATGAGTCAACAATTTTCTGTAAAATACCAGACAGCAAATATTTTAGGCTTGAGGGCCACATGGTCTTTGTCGTATCCAGCTCTGCTGTTGCAGTGAGAAACATATGAAATTGAGCATAATATGAACAAGCAAGTGTGGCTATGTTCCAATAAAACTATGTATGATGACTGATTTTTGAATTTTTTTTGAGACAGGGTCTTGCTCTGTAGCCCAGGCTTGAATGCAGTGGCGTGACCACAGCTCATTGCCGCAGCAAACTCCTGGTCTCAAGTGATCCTCCTGCCTCAGCCTCCCAAAGTGCTGGAGGTGTGAACCACTGCACCCGGACTGAATTTCACATCATTCTTACATGTCATGAAATCTTTTTATTTTGTACCAACCATATTGAAATGTGAAAACATTCTTTTTTTTTTTTCTATTTTTTTTTGAGACGGGGTCTCGCTCTTTCGCCCAGGCTGGAGTGCAGTGGCGCGATCTGGGCTCACTGCAAGCTCCGCCTCCCGGGTTCACGCCATTCTCCTGCCTCAGCCTCCCGAGTAGCTGGGACTACAGGCGCCCACAACCGCGCCCGGCTAATTTTTTGTATTTTTAGGAGAGACGGGGTTTCACCGTGGTCTCGATCTTGTGAGCTTGTGATCCGCCCGCCTCGGCCTCCCAAAGTGCTGGGATTACAGGCGTGAGCCACCGCGCCCGGCCGAATGTGAAAACATTCTAAGCTTATAAGCTGTAAACAATCAGACTGTAGACTTGATTTGGGCCCAGGGACATTGTTGGTTATGTAATATCTGCTCTGTATAAGTTTAAAAATTTTACTTGAGGCGGGGGGTGTGGTGGCTCATGCCGGTAATCCCAGCACTCTGGAAGGCTGAGGTGAGCGGATCATGAGGTCATGAGATCCAGACCATTCTGGCTAACATGGGGAAACCCCGTCTCCACTAAAAATACAAAAAGTTAGCCGGGCGTGGTGGGCACCTGTAGTGCCAGCTACGCGGGAGGCTGAGGCAAGAGAATGGTGTGAACCGGGAGGCAGAGCTTGCAGTGAGCTGAGATCGCACCACTGCACTCCAGCCTGGGAGACAGAGCGAGACCCCGTCTCAAAAAAAAAAAAAAAAAAAAAATTTACTTGAGGCAATTGTGATTGCATTTCATGTATTTCACATCAGATTAGAAATGTTTAAAAACAGAAAAACCAGTCCCTACAACGTATAATTTAGGAAGCCTTGCCCTGTGTCTCAGATCTAACACCACCTCCTTAAAGAGGTGTTCCTGAGCCAATATATCAAAAGCAGGTTCAATCACTGATTAGGAAAAGAGGAGTTTGTTTCTGTTTCTGGTATGATAATGGCTTTGTGTCTAGGTCTCAGAATATATGCACGAAAATCTTTTTTAAAAATAGAGACAGAGTCTTGCTATATTGCCCAGGCTGGCCTCAAACTCCTGGGCTCAAGCGAATCTCTTGCCTCAGATTCCCAAAGTGCTGAGATTACAGATGTGAATAACCACACCCAGCTCATACTAAAATATTTATGGGTGAAATGATATGGATTTGCTTCGAAATAATTGGAGAGGAGTAAATTAGCGGGTTGTAGACAGTACAAAATTAGCTACTTATTGAAGACTGTTAAAGATGCATGGTGGGTATTTATTATCCTTCTAGAAACTTCTGTGTATGTTTGAAATACTCCATAATAAAAGGTTACAAAATAGACCTGACGTGGTGGTGCCTGCCTGTAATCTCAGCACTTTGGGGAGGCTGAAGTGGATCACTTGAGGTTACAGTGAGCTATGATTGTGCCACTGCTTTCCAGCCTGGGCCACAGAGTGAGACCCTGTCTCAAAAACAAAACAAAACAAAACAAAAAAAAAAAAGAAAGAAAGAAAAAAGAGAAAAAGAAAAGTCACAAAATTGGTTCCATTCTCTTCCTTTTCCCCCAACCTAGGTTTTGTTTTGTTGTTGTTATTTGAGATGGAGTCTCGCTCGGTCACCCAATCTCTGCTCGCTACAACCTCTGCCTCTTGGGTTCCAGTGATTCTCATGCTTCAGCCTCCCAAGTAACTGGGACCAGATGTGTCTGCCACCATACCCGACTAACTTGTTGTAGTTTTAGAGGAGATGAGGTCTCAAACTCCTGACCTTAGGTGATGCGCCCGCCTCAGCCTCCCAACGTGCTGGGATTACAGGTGTGAGCCACCGCGTCTGGTCTCTGCTTTGTTGTGTTAGTTTTCTTTATCGACTTCATCACAATTTAAGATGGTTTTGGTTTTAATTTACCTTCTCCCGCACCCGACCAATTATCTCATTCTTAAAGGAGTCTCTGAACCAAAAAGGTTAACAACTATTTCTCTCCTTTAACATTTTTGGACCATCCTGGCTAACACAGTGAAACCCCGTCTCTACTAAAATTACAAAATATTAGCCAGGCGTGGCAGCGGGCACCTGTAGTCCCAGCTACTCGGGAGGCTGAGGCAGGAGGATGGTGTGAACCCGGGAGGTGGAGCTTGCAGTGAGCCGAGATCTGGCCACTGCACTCCAGCCTGGGCGGCAGAGCGAGACTCCGTCTCAAAAAAAATAAAAATAAAAATAAAAAAAAAAATAAAATAAAATAAAATAAATGAAAATATTAATAACTGTTCGATTTATGTAATGGTTTATTGAGGCTCCTTGCATATACTATTTTTCTATTGTTTAGCATGCTTTAACATGTTCATTAAAACATGTCTTTTAAAGAGGAAAAGTTTGTGTATTAGATTTTCATCTCAGTGAATGCAGACACTCATTTTTTTTTTTTTTTTTTTTTT